>NC_073311.1:46852866-47152866 GCF_027595985.1 Sorex araneus
ACAGAGAGAGAAGAGAGAGAGAGAGAGAGAGAGAGAGAGAGAGAGAGAGAGAGAGAGAGAGAGAGAGAGAGAGAGAGATGAAAAGAAAGAGATTTTTATAATCCTTATCCTTGATGGAAGATCTCTATTGTTTTGGCTGTAAATCGAATCCCCCATTTGTATCATGGGCTGCCAGAGTTATATATGAACTCTATGATGACTTGCTTTTATGTCTGGGGAACACCTTTCTTGTTTGTCTTAGGACAAACTTTGGAGCTTCCCAGTTATGGATGCACTTCCTATGCCAAGACCATAGGCAGGATTCTGCATTTCCAACTTCTCTCTGCGAGCCTGGATGATGCACCTACTGCCTCTCAGGTCTGTTGGGTGAAGCAGAATGTGGTAAGAACCTTCAGTTAGGTCCTGGCTTTGTCAACTAGTAGCTCCTTGAACTTGCTGAGGTTGAATTTCCTCATTCTTCCAGGGGTATCACAGTACCTTCTACATTTCCCAGAGTTGAGAATGACATAATGAGCATTAATGTTAAAACACTGGAGCAAGTCAGGTATGGTTGATATTGTGAAATCTAACCGGAAACTCTATTCCAACAATAAAGTTGTGTAGACAATGCAAGCTGCCATCCAGTATCATGTTTTCTGTTTTGCTAAGTAATGCACCTCTCAATTTAAGCTGGACTGCCCAGAAGGAACGTGAAGTTCTCAATTACTGTTTAAGTAAGCATAAAAGGAATAGAAGCATGGAATGAATTCATACAGGTTTTAAAAGAGTACCAGCTTCTTTTCTAATTCTCATTTCTTTCTTTTTACTTTCTCTTCCCTTTCTTTCTTTCTTTCTTTCTTTCTTTCTTTCTTTCTTTCTTTCTTTCTTTCTTTCTTTCTTTCTTTCTTTCTTTCTTTCTTTCTTTCTTTCTTTCTTTCTTTCTCTCTCTCTCTCTCTCTCTCTCTCTTCTTTCTTTCTTTCTTTCTTTCTTTCTTTCTTTCTTTCTTTCTTTCTTTCTTTCTTTCTTTCTTTCTTTCTCTCTCTCTTCCTTCCTTCCTTCCTTCCTTCCTTCCTTCCTTCCTTCCTTCCTTCCTTCCTTCCTTCCTTCCTTCCTTCCTTCCTTCCTTCCTTCCTTCTTTTATTTCTTTCTCTCTTTCTCTCTTTCTTTCTTCCTTTCTTCTTTTCTTTCTTCACTAGCTGGTGAGTTGCTTTAGAACTACTCTAATAAAGCTTCAAAGAGCATTTGTACACAAGACTTTATGTGCATCTTTGTTTTTATTTTTTTCATTTTAAAACTTAGGACTTGAGTGACTAGGTCATGTTTAGCTTTATAAGAAATTTTCAAACTGGACCAGAGAGATATTACAGTGAGAGGGAAGTTGGGACATTGGTGGTGAGAAACCTACACTATCCTACAGCTGGGCTCAATCCCCAGCACCCCCTGTAGCTGTGAGCATCTCCAGGAGCAACCCATGAGCACCCAGCACTGCTGGGTATGACCCCAAAACCAAACAACTAGAGAATCAGCAAACTAAAAGATTCATCAGGAGAAAATAATAAGACTAAGAGTAGAGAAATAAAGAATATTTCTATACATAAATGAGTATATGACACGGAACAAAATAAAGAGTTAACATGTTTATAATGGATTCCCAGAAAGGGAAGGCATATGGACTGTAAGATAAAAAAAGAAAAATAACCAGAAGAAAAAGAGTTGGGGGCATCAAATTTATTATTTAATAATATATTACAAGATATAGTGCTTGTGTTTTAAGAAAAAAGCAAATTGGTCAATGCAAAGAGTCTATAAACAAACCCCATACATATGGCCAACTAAGTTTTCATTTAGATGCTTATAATACACAATTGGGAAGAGATTACCTCTTCAATAAATGGTGCTGGAGAAATTTGATAATCACATGCAAAAAATAAATTTGAATGCTTATCTCAATACATAGCATGTATACTATATTAAAGGCTAAAACATAGGCATAAAACTATAAAATTCCTGGAAGAAAGAATAGGGAATAAAATTGCATGATACTAATCTTGGCAATAGTTTTTAGGATTTATAGCAAAAGCAGTTGGCAAATTTTATAAAATAAATGGCATTGTACCAAACTGAAATATGTCTGCACAGGAAAGGAAAAACCAAAAAAATTGAAAAGGCAACCTTCAAAATTAGAGAAAATGTTTGCAAACTATGAATCTGATAAAAGGGATGAAGTCCAATATTTATAAGGCACTAGTACACTCAATAACAAAACCAACCAAGCAAAACCAAAAGCCCAAAAATAATGTACATAAAAACTACAATGTGAAAGGTATCACCTCACATCTGCTAAAATGACTTCTATTTAAAGTCAAAAGGTAGAAAGTATTAGCTAGGAAGTGGAGAACAAATGACTTTGTACTTCATTGGTTGGCATAAAAGACCCTTATATTTTGTAAATGGGCATATATACGAATACAACCCTGATGGAAAAAAGTATGAATATACAGATTCTTCAAAACTTATATATAGAATTATCATATAACCCAGAATATCATATATCACTTTTCTGGGTATATAATAAAAAACACAAAGTTACTACCTCGAAGATATTTCTACATTTTCCTGATTATTGAAGCACTATTAGCAACTGCCAAAACGTTTCAACCTAATGTCCCTTATAAGTTAAATGGATAAAGAAAATATAATCTATTATTCAATACCAGAGAATAAAATTAACCTGAAAAAGAGGGAAATTCGTCCATTTGTGATGACGTGGAGAACATTTTAATAAGTAAATAAGCTGAACACCAAAAAGAAAATGCCTCATCATCTCATTTATTCATGGAAGCTAAAATACTTTTAAAAATGTTGAACCCCTAATAATAGAGAATGAAATAGAGGTTACCGGAGTCTGAGGGTTGGGAAAAAGAAAGAGAAATTGACTAAAGAGAAGAAAGTTTCTGTTATAAAATATTAACTTCTAGGTAGTTAGTGTAAAACTCAGTGGCTCTACTTATGTTTTTGTATACTTAATATTTTCTAAGAGAGTCGATCTCAGATTTTCTCAGCACACACACACTCAAAACTTAACTATGTGGACAGACAAATATATTTAAAAATTGCTGAGTGGGCCAGGAATGTAGCTCAGAAATCAGCATTTGTCTTTTGTGTGTGAAACTAAAATAACTGCTCCTCAATTACCCCTTCTGGCCCTACTTGAAATTTAAATTAGGGAATTTGGTAAATTTAAATAGAAAAAGTATAAAAGAAGATTCTCATAGAGAAACATTTTTTTTAAGAACATAACCTGATTAGTGCTAAAAACATAAATTTAAAAAATGAGAATAAATCAGAATGTTCTTTTGAAAACCGAAAATCATGTGTTTTATTAGGAATCAAACAAAATATAAATGAGCTACTACAATTTAAATACAAAGATTGTGATTATAAAAGAAAAAGTTTAAAAGTAAAAAATATGTAACACCTGCTCTAAATAAATCTTAAAGCCAAAACATTACTAAAGATGAAAAGGTACATTTTGTAATATAAAAGGTTTTGTTTCCTTTGAATTATTTAGTAATTCTGAGTGTATTAGCAGAATCAAAAGTAAAATAAAAATAATCAGAACTATGAGATATGTAGCAAATTATATCTTTTCTGCTAATCTGTAAAAGAATAAAGACCAAATAAGACATAGAAGATTTTGACACAACTTAAAACAATATCTAGGGACTGACTGGAGAGAATAAAGCAGGTAAGACAATTGCCCTGCACACAGTCAACCCATATTCAATCCCCGGAATGCTGGGAGTGATCCCTGAGTGTACAGCCAGAAGTGAACCCTGACCACAGCCAGGTGTGACTCCAGAGCAAACTAAAAGTCATATATAGAAAAACTATATCTCAAAATAAAATTGTATTTCTTTTTTTTCTTATCTTTTTTTTTCTTTTTGGGTCACACCTGGCGATGCACAGGGGTTACTCCTGGCTTTGCACTCAAGAATTACTCCTGGCGGTGCTCAGGGGACCCTATGGGATGCTGTGAATCGAACCCAGGTCAGCCACGTGCAAGGCAAACGCCTTACCCGCTATGCTATCACTCCAGCCCCTAAAATGGTATTTCTTTACAGTAAACACACATGTAGCATTTACCATTTACTGAGCTATAAAGTGTGAATCAACACATCCAGAAGAATTTTAATTATCCAGAAACGTTTTTGCATCACAGTAAAATAAAAATAGAAATTTGAAGGTATCATATGCTCACTCCTATATACACTTTAATAATCTATGTGTTAGGTTTTTCAAAGTTGAGTTTGAAAGTTAGAAAATATTTTTGAATTGTTGACACTATGTGGTATCCACCTTTCCCTCATTTGTTCGCTGAGTTTCCTCTGCCAGCTCAAAGGTCTTAAAATTTGCAACTAGCCAAGCCAACTCTGTTAGAGAAACCCAGAAGCAGAACTTTGAAAGAACTTGTTCTCTTTCATGAAAAGCACCCCTGACTAAGAAAAAATTGTGGGCTGCTGCAAAAGCAGAGGAAAGAGAAAAACTGGACTTTTAAACACTCGTGTTTTAAAAAAAAAATAAGAAGCAAAAAAAAATTTTTTAAAAAAAGAAAGGTCAAAAATTAATGGTTAAGTTTCTACCCAAGAATTGGCAAAAGAACAGCAAATTAGATCCAAAGAAAGTAGAAGGAAGGAAATAATAAAGATAAGAGCAGAAATGGACAAAATAGAAAATAAATGTCCAACAGAAAATAATTGTAAAAAACCAAAATTTGTTTTCTTAAAAGAGACGAATGAAAATGATAACCCCTAGTGAAAAATAATTAAAAGAAAGAGAGAAAGCATAAAGAACCAGTATAAATAATGGTATGACATTGAAATGATAATTGTAGGTTATTATAAACATTTTAAATTAATAAACTTGTCAGCAAAGATAACATAGATATATTCCTAGACACACAAAATGTTATAAACATCTAAATAATTTGATATCAAGCAACGGTAAAATAATTTAAACTCTTCTGTAAAAGGAAATCTCCAACTAATAGATAGTTTCACATATAAATTCTTCTAAATATGTAAAATAGAACTAACACTTATTTTAGATAAATATTCCCAGCAAATATGAGCTGAAGGGACACTTCCTCAACTTTTTATTAGGCCAGAAAAATCATAAGCTTGACAAGGATTCAATCTTACTCAGACAGAGACATTACGAACATATTATAAACAGAAAACATATAAGCAAAATATATTGAGATCTATATCATGGCCAAATCAGTTTCTTTTATCCTAAAATAACAAGGTTATAAATGAGAATATTAAACTAAAGGATGGTGAAATCAAGCAATTGTATTCATGCATAATGATTTAAATAATTATAGGAAATGAAAATAAAGTTGATTTCCTTAATTTGATCAATAGCTTTGAAAATTATTAAAATAAACAATAGATTTAATAACATCTTTAAAAGTTTCTTACTGAAATTGGGATTAAAGAAGAAATGCTGATGATCACAATTGTATATAATAATTATTATATTGAGGGCCTATCATTTGTGATGGACTGGAGCGATAGCACAGCGGGTAGGGCATTTGCCGTGCACGCGGCCGACCCAGGTTTGGTTCCTCTGTCCCTCTCAGAGAACCCAGCAAGCTACTGAGAATATCCAGCCCACATGGCAGAGTCTGGCCAGCTCCTTATGGCGTATTTGATATTCCAAAAACAGTAACAAGTCTCACAATGGAGATGTTACTGGTGCCTGCTCGAGCAAATCAATGAACAATGGGACAACAATGCTACAGTGTTACATTTGTGATAAGGCAAAAAAAAGAAAAAAATTCTTGTGAAAGAACAAAACTTATAATTCATTAACGGTGAGATTATTTTCCTAGAAAATTCAAAATATTCTACAAATAATACTTTATGGTTGTAATTTAAACAAAGCTAAAATTAGTACCTAAAGAAATGTAACAAGACCTATGAGAATTATTCTGTTAGGTTTCTTCCCAAATTGATTGACCCACAGATTTAATAAAGTCTTAATGAAACTCCAGTATTTAAAAAATACATATTAAGTTGATCTCTAAAATGCACAGGTAAATTCATCAAAAACAAACTTGAAGATTAAGATTATATGCTACTGGATATTAAAACCATATGTCAGAATATTAGCACAAGAATAGGAAAGCCACTGAAGAAAAACAAAATCTAGATATAGTCCCAAATATAGATGAATACTTGATTTATGACCATAAGAGTACAATAATGCAGTGTAGAAAGGGTTGTCTTTAAAATATTTAGATCAAGTGGAAAAATGATTCTGACCCCTATCTCATAACATACTCAAAATGATAAATATAGAAAGCATCATCATGATCTTGAGGAAAAACAAAGGTTTCTGAAGTAAGACATAAAACCACAACACGTCATGGCGTTGTTTGATAAGTGGGGATATGTCCAAATGAAGAACATCTGTTCCTCAAAGGGCACTGTTCAGGGAGCGAAAATGCAAACCAGAGTGAGAGATGCTGCAAATACTTGTAGCTAACAAAGAACCCATACAATCCTACACACCAAGCCATTTTTAAAAAGACAGTCCATTCAATTATAAAGCACTGTAGCACTGTTGTCCCGTTGTTCATTGATTTACTTGAGCAGGCACCAGTAACATCTCCATGGTGAGACTTATTACTGTTTTGGGCATATCGAATACGCCATGGAGAGCTTGCCAGGCTCAGCCATACGGGAGGGATATTCTGATATTCTCGGTAGAATATTCTCGGATATTCTCGGTAGCCGGGCTCTCTGAGAGAGATAGAGGAATCAAACCCAGGTTGGCCGCGTGCAAGGCAAACGCCCTACCCGCTGTGTTATCGCTCCAGTCCATTCAATTATAAAATGATTGAGAATTTCACATTCAAATACTCAAAATGTACACAAAAGATGCTCAAGATCATCAGGAAAAGGCACATTAAAATAACAATTTAATACTCCTTAAAGCCTACTGAAAGAACCTTTGTTTTTTCCCTTAAAATATTTTTTCATCGAGGGGCTGGAGCGACAGCACAGCGGGTAGGGCGTTTGCCTTGCACGCGGCTGACCCGGGTTCTAATCCCAGCATCCCATATGGTCCCCTGAGCACCGCCAGGAGTAATTCCTGAGTGAAGAGCCAGGAGTAACCCCTGTTTATCGCCAGGTGTGACCCAAAAACAAAAAAAAAATTTTTTTTTCATTGAATCTACGTGAGTTACAAATTACCAAGTCATTCATGATTAAATTTCATTATACAAAGTTCCAACACCAGACCCTTCACCGGTGCCCACTACTTTGCACCTATGTCCCCAGTTAGTCTCTGGCCCCAGCCTGCCTCTTTGATAGCCATTTTATACATCTTTCCAGCATTTTGTTCTCCAGAGTAACCACTTCGCTCCACCAATTGTAAGGCTGTCACTGTCACTGTCATCCCGTTGTTCATTGATCTGCTCGAGAGGGCACCAGTAACGTCTCTCATTGTGAGACTTATTGTTACTGTTTTTGGCATACCCAATATGCCACGGGTAGCTTGCCAGGCTCTGCCGTGCAGGCTCGATACTCTCGTTAGCTTGACGGGTTCTCCGAGAGGGACAGAGGAATAGGACCCAGGTCGGCCATGTGCAAGGCGAATGCTCTACCCCCTGTGCTATTGCTCCAGTCCAGTATTCTTTAAGAATACTAAATTTTAATATACATATGGAGTACACCAAATTACTTGGGAAAGTAGCATAGAAGCCAATTAAACTCGATGGTCAGAAACCATAATACCGAAGGCTCAATTAGTAATAGGCAGCTTAGTGAATCCTCAGGCAAGGATAAAAAACCCAGTGGTAAGACACAACAATTTTCACAAATTTTCTTTTACTAAAGTATTTTTGATAATCATTAGACATTTAGCTGCAACAAGCAATATAAAATATATTACTGTGTGTCTACCAAGGGGGCAAGCTAGGGGGGTGGTTTGGTAAATGGGGAGAGTGGTGGCAGGAAGGTCACTTTGATGGTAGGATTAGAATGCAAATACTGGAAGTCATTAACAACTGTATTATGAACAACTTTGTAAATCATAGTGCTTAAATAAAGTATAATAAGCCCCAAATATATATATTTTTCAAAGATACAGAAAAACTAAGGATATTTACAAACTTAGGAAGAAGGAGAAGGGAGGGAAGCAGGGATGATAATGGAGCAGAAATGAGAAAATAAATTCAAAAGAGAGACATCACATAACTTAACAACATCAACTAACAAATCTCTGTTTTATAGCACAGCAGGTAGGGCGTTTGCCTTGCACATGGTCGACCCGCGTTCAATTTCTCTGACCCTCTTGGAGAGCCTGGCAAGCTACCGAGAGTATCCTGCCCACACGGCAGAGCCATGGTGTATTCGATATGCCAAAAACAGTAACAAGTCTCACAATGAGATATTACTGTTGCCCACTCGAGCAACTTTATGAAAAATGGGATGACAGTGCTACAGTGCTACAGTCCTCACACCAAACATAGGGTAGATATTATTATGTAAATTCTATTGACACTTAGATGTTAAGAATATTCACTAAAATAATCAGCTTGATGAACATATAAGTGCAGATGTCGTTTCGACTATATGTTCAACACAGCACTGTTTACAATAGCCAGAATCTGGAAAAAAAACCCGAGTGCCCAAGAACTTTGATACATCTATACAATGGCATACTATGCAGCTGTTAGAAAAGATGAAGTCATGAACTTTGCATATAAGTTAATCAACATGGAAAGTATCATGCTAAGTGAAATAAGTCAGAAAGAGAGAGACAGACATAGAAAGATTGCACTCATCTGTGGAATATAGAATAACAGACTAGGAGTCTAACACCCAAGAATAGTAGAAATAAGTACCAGGAGGTTGGCTCCATGGCTTGGAAGCTGGCCTCACATGCTGAGGGGAAAGGCAACTCAGATAGAGAGTAAAATGTAGTCGGAGGACCCTCTCAGGAAGGGAGATGCGTGCTGAAAGTAGACTATAGACTGAACACAATGGCCACTCAATACCCCTATTGCAAACCACAACACCCCAAAGGAGAGAGAGAACGAGAGGGAATGCCCTGCCACAGAGGCGGGGGGGGGGGGGGCTAGGGGGAATGGGATTGGGGGGTGGGAGGGATACTGGGTTCATCGGTGGTGGAGAATGGGCACTAGTGGAGGGATGGGTTCTAGAACACTGTATGACGGAAACAGAAGCACAAAAATGTATAAATCTATAACTGTACCCTCACGGTGATTCACTAATAAAAATAAATAAATAATAAAATAGTCAGTTCACTGGGGTACACATATTGTCTACCTGATCAAAGTTGAGCTTCTCTTGGCTCCAGCTGTGGTTTCCTATATATCTATTTTAGTACCTTCTGGGAGAAGTGTTATTTTCTACTCATTCCTTACTTTATCCAAGATGCTGCCAGGAATTGAAACTAAGAATTACCACCCAATGCTCTGTGCAGAGAAAGGACGTGGGTGTGCAACCTTCTTGAGCTAGAAATATTCACAACTGTCCTCAATTTCTCATGGAATAGCAATGTTAGACGCGTTGCAGAACCAGGATTCAATGGAGAAAAATGACAGAGGGGGCTGAAATAGAATAAAGGAACAGTCAGAAAACTTTAAACATAGTAAATTTCTTTCAGTTAATATATTGAAGGGCTCAGGTATTCCCATTTTCTTACTGTGAACTCAATTCTATAAGAGTTGGTTGCAACTTCAAACCTGTTTATAGCACTTATTAGTGCTTATGGACTAAAACTATTTATTAAAATTAGCTCCTATTTTCCTCAGGGAAAACTGAAGTACAGAGTAGCAGCTTGAACAAGATTTCTCAACAGGCTGCACAGAAATGGCTCAAAGGGATGCAGCACATACTTTGCATGCTGTAGCCTTGGGTTTGGTACCTGGCACCCCAAGGGCTCCTGAGCACTGCTGGGAGTGACCCCCAAACACGTGTTCATGCGCACAAGCACAGGCATGTACACACATATATGCACAAGTGCGCACGTGTGCGCACACACACACATGCACACACATATATGCACAAGTGCACGCGCACGCACACACACACACACACACACACACACACACACACACACACACACACACACACTTCCCATCAGGAAAATGGTAAGTCAATGTCTTCCCACCAAAGCGGTAAGACAAGTGTATTCTCTTGGTATCCAGGTTGGCTCCCTCTAGAGGTGAGTTGAATCTTTTTTCTTTTTCTCCACTTGGCAATCCAGATGCCTACATTTCTTTGTCTTAGGAGCCAGCCCCTCACTAGTCCTGCTCTACCCTTGTGGAACACTCATAGGTGGAGGGCATGAAGGCTAGCCCGTTGTTTTGACTTTATGTGCAACTCTCTCTGTGGGGAATACCAAAAGACATGGAAAACCCCTCTCTTCCACTTGAAAATATCTTCTTGGTGTCCCAAAATCTGAGGTCATCTTCTTGGTTCACTGTATCACTGTTGTCCCGTTGATCATCGATGTGCTCGAGCGGGCACCGGTAACATCTCCATTGTAAGACTTGTTGTTACTGTTTTTGGCATATCAAATACACCACGGGGAGCTTGCCAGGTTCTGCTGGCAGGCGAGATACTCTCGGTAGCTTGTTGGGCTCTACAAGAGGGGCAGAGGAGTTGAACCCTGGTCGGCTGCGTGCAAGGCAAAAGCCATACCTGATGTGCTATCGCTCCAGCCCATCTTCTTAGTTAGCAAAGTTAAAAATCTATGTTAAAATATAATTTTTAAGGGTATGTGACACACCCAGTTGTGCTCCAAGCTTACTTCTGGCTCTGCGCTCAGAGGTAATTCCTGGAAGAGTTCAGGGATCATATGGGGTGCCAAGGGTTGTACTTGGGTCAGCTATGTACAAGGCAAGTGCCCTATCTGTGTACTATCTCTTCTGCTCCCAAATACAAATATTTGCTCTGTGGCGAGCAAATCGATGAGCAACGGAGTAACAGTGACAGTGACAGTGAAAGTTTAAAAAAAAAATTTAAAAAGTTGTTCCAACATTACTCTGCCTAAAACTCAACTTAGAAATTTCTGGAAAACGTCATTCCAGTTGCAAAAATTCTGATTCAAGAAGTACAAAGTTGAGTCGTGGGCATTTGTGATGTTAACAAACACGTTGGGATGTTCCGGTGATGAGGTGGTCTGACCCTCACTTTGGGAAGCCCTGTGTTAGTGGGAAATCTTTCGCTTTAACTAGGGACTCAGACTCTCGGCCCAGAGACCAGCTGAGTCTGTGTTGGGGAGTTTTCTAATAAGACAGCTGCCAGCTGCTCTTCCTCAGACCAGCTTTCTGTGCAGGTCCAAGTTGTGTTCTCCGCTCTTGGCGAGGAATGTGAACATTCGGAGTCCTAACTCTAAACCCACACTCAGTTCTCTGCCTGGAGATATACCCGACTTTGCTTGGACACACATCTGGGTCATGGGGAAGCTACCTTCAGATCTCAGGCAGAAGTTCCCCATACTCTGTATTCACCAAGAGAGAAAGGGGGGATGAGGAAGGCGATACAGTAAGTAGTTGGTGATGCTGTATTTAAACGTGTCCTCATAGCCTTCCCAAATCTTGAATAGCATTATAGCAGAGTCATAGGAGGACACTCCAGCAAATCAGCAAGAGCAAAGGCCTTAGGAAATGGGGAGCTGGGGGGGGGATATCTTGCATTAATAAATAGATTTCAGGACTGGAAATACAGTTCAGGCAGTAAGGAGCTTGCCTTGCTTTGCAGCTGACCTGAGTTCAATCCCAGGCACCACACAGGGCCCCAAGCCTCATCAGGACTGATTTCTGAGCACAAAGCCTAGAGGAAACCTTAGGACACCATGTCTCCCTGTTCCCCCCCCCAAAAAAAAAAAAGAGAAAACAAAACCAAAACCAAAAGTAATGACTCAGCATTTAGAAACACATGATCAAATTATGCAGAGTTTAGTAGAATGATCCTTTAGAAAATCTGGCTAAAATCAGTGCAGAATTTGGGAAAGTTATACTATATAGTAGGTCATTAATATTCATGCATACTTTTATAACAGAAAAAAATAGAGGGTCCAGAGAGATAGCTCAGGGGATAAGGTGCTTGCCTTGCATGAGGTCAACTATGGTTCAATTTCCAGCACCACAAACTGTTTCTGAACACTGCCAGGATTGATTCCTGAGTAGAGACAGGAATAACCTTGAGCACCAGTGAGTTTTATTCAATTACCGCCTCTCAAATAGATTTCTTCTTTTGCCTGACTGAGCATCCTTGGTCTAGAAAGATGCACAGTTTCCAACTTTATGTGTATGTATGCTTAGGCTCTGTGTATGTGTGTGTGTGTGTGCATGCGTGCATGTGTGTGTGTGTGTGTGTGTTTGAGGCATGCATGGAAGGTGGGGTGTAGAAAGAATAGACATTGCTGAAGGACCCAAAAGAAAGGAAATATAAGTAATGAAACTTCAGAGATGACGCTATGATTTGAGAGAAATTTCTACACAGTCATAGAAGTGACCCCCCCTTCCTTCCCACAGTACTTCTTTGAGATGAAGAGAACCCTGGGGAGCATGTTCCAGAAAGAAATGCAGAGGAAGGCTGGCCTAAACCAGATTGCACTCAGGAGACCACCACTCAGCTCTGCAGCCATCTCGGCTGACTAGACTCATACTCCAGAACAAAGCTCCAGTTTCTCATTGGGCACAAAAATAACAATTATCAAAGGGAACAGAAGGTCTGAGTCTTCATCTCCATATAATTATAGGACTGGAAGATCCATTTAGATCTGGAAGGAGACTGATTTTCATTCGGTATAAAATAGTTAAAGAAAGCACTGACTTTTTGTTGGGTTATTTCCTTTCATTTCATTTCCCTCTTTCCAGCTTTTCTTCCTTACCTTCAGTGTAAGTAGTTAATGGATTTGGGGGGTTCCTTTCCCCCCTAGTTCTGTGATATACTTGTCCATTTTACCTGGGCAACTTGCTCAACAGACTACAGAGCTCAGTTCAGGGTCATCGTTTGGGCCACGTGGGCTGTTCTGGACCCTGAAAAGAAATGACAGCAGGTGAGTGATGAGGGGGCCTCCCCCAACAGGTGCAGTGGCTTCATTGTGAAGGTATTTGATCATGTGCACTCAAGAGACCCTTGGCCCCCAGATCAGATGTCAGTGCTCCAGATGCTTTTGTGGTGACATGTTCTTTTACAAACAGTAGAAGATGTGGCTCAAAACTGCACCCAAGTGCACAGGATTGGCTATTCCCTAGTTCCCCTCTGCTGGAATACACACATGCTCACCTATGGGCACACATATGTACACACACACACACACACACACACACACACACGCACTCACACACACACTCGTCTGGCTGCCCACAAACCAAGCCTTGAGATTGGAAACGTTGACTGAGGAACTCGGAGCAGAGCATGTGTTGCTAGCCTTCAAGTCAGAGTTTTGTGTGCTTGTTTCTTTGGGCTTTGGTTTGGGGGCCACAGCCAGTGGTGCTCAGGGCTTACTCCTGGCTCTCCATTCGGGGATCACTCCTGGCAGGGCTTGAAAAACCATATGTGGTGCTGGAGCTCGAACCGGGGTTGCCCATGTTCAAGGCAAGCACCTTCATTACTGGACGACAGCTCTGGCTCCAAGACAGGTATTTTGTTGGGGAGAGCAGGCACATGTGGTGGTGCTCAGGAATTACTCCTGACTCCGTGGTCAGGAATCTCTCCTAGTGGGATCATGGGCTGAGGGGACTATTATGGGGTGCCCGGGATCGAACCTGGTCTGCCACGTGCAAGACAAACACCCTACCTGCTGTACCTGCTCCCGCCCAGGTTAGTTTTTAAAAAAACCTTTGCTAAGAGTGGTAAGATTAAAGGATAAAGGCCACAGTGACTCTGGGGGCAATGACAAGATTCTCATTTTGGGGGTCCTTCTTGTCAATCAAGGATTCCTTTGGTCGGGCCACGTAGTGGGGGAAATTGCTAGAGCTAAGGTGGGCAGCAGGGAGGCAGTGGGTACCGGCATCCAGGGGCCCACTTCAGACAAGTTCTGCCCCTACCTTATGAGTTGGCAGAGGTGACCCCTGGAGCTTGTCTTCCCTGGTTCTAGGTGACCTATTTTCTCAGTCTCTCTCTGAACCTTTGACCTCCTAGATTAGAGAGATCCAGGCCACGTAGGACTTAAAATACCAGTGGGTAGCACTTTGGGGAGGCCTCTGTGCTCTCCGTGTTCATTCATTTGAGATTCGTTTGTGATCTTTGTCTTCTCAAGGTTCAACTTGAATGCAAAGTGATTCTCTTCCCTGCCTCTTGGGAGTTAACCCACGAGATAGCTGTGCATATGTCACAGGACTGGAGCCACAGCATAGCGGGTAGGGCATTTGCCTTGCACTCAGCCAACCTGACTTTGATTCCTTTGTCCCTCTCAAGAGCCCGGCAAGCTACTGAGAGTATCCTGCTGGCATGGCTCAGCATGGCAAGCTACCCGTGGTATATTCAATAAGGCAAAAACAATAACAACAAGTCTCACAATGGAGACGTTACTGCGAGCTCGCTCAGCAAATGGATGAACAATGGGACGACAGTGCTACAGTGCTACACATCACAGGCAGTAGAGGGAGCAGGTCAGCATCAAAGGTTTGGACTTGACTTTCTCTTCCTCTTTCTGGATCCCAGTGTCTGTCCAGAGTAAAGACCGGTTTTGACTTTCTTCCTTCATGTTTTTGTTAATAAGACAGGCAAGGGGGCTGGAGCGATAGCACAGCGGTTGGGCGTTCGCCTTACATGAGGCCGACCCAAGTTCGATTCCTCCGCTCCTCTTGGAGAGCCCGGCAAGCTACCGAGAGTATTGAGCCCACGCTGCAGAGCCTGGCAAGCTACCCGTGCGTATTGGATATGCCATAAACAGTAACAATAAGTCTCTCAGTGAGAGATGTTACTGGTGCCCGCTCGAACAAATCAATGAACAACGGGATGACAGACAGACAGACAAGGGTCACTCAGCAAAGGGTAACTTGATTGTTCTCTTCATTTACTAGTTTTGTTTTGTTTGCGGGAGTGTGTGTGGGGGGGTGCAGGAGGACACACACCTGGTTTTGCTCAGGTTTACTCCTGGATCTGTGCTCAGGGATTATTCCTGACAGGTTGCTCAGGAGACCATAGAGTGCTAGGGAGGGAAGCTGGATCAGCTGCATGCAAGGCAAGGGCCTTTACCTGCCGTTCTATGTTATCTCTTCCAGCCCTTTCTTTCATTCATGATCAGATTGAGCTCTGCCTTGTGAAATAGATTTTCCAGTAAGATTAAAGTGAAAATCAAAAAGGAGAGACCCTGTTATTACCAAGCAGTTACACTGATTTTTTTTTCAGCCCCAATTGGCATGTTTCTTCAGAAATTACAATATGGATGAACAGATGCCATATCAAAGAAAACTCAATGCTGATTTCACATGGAAGCTGAAATGTACATTCATAACATTACCAAGAAGCTACACATAGAATAACTTACATCTCAGTTTGTGTGACAGACTTGGCAGCAAAAATAATCATATTTGAAGGCTATGATTAGCACTGGCAAACAAGAACACAGATGATTTATGTATAGGCAAGGGAGGGTGGAAAGAATTTTAACTTTGGAATTCCCTGCCTATTGCCTATTTAGGATCTTCAGCTAGAAGTTGGATATGCAAGGGTCTGGGTCACAGTTAATATTTACTGATGTTTCTCAATAAAACGATGAAGACTTAAAGAGAGGTTTTAGGGTTTCAACATTTAGATTCACTTTTGACTAATGCTTTTAGTAGGTATTCAGATTGCTGGTGACTGGTTTAAAATGTGCATTCACAGTCCCTAGTTTTCAGTGACTCTAAGTTGAGTTGGGTGCACAAATCTATTTTAGTAGGCATTCTCTGGTGATTCACATGCCTTTGTGTCACGGAAATTGTGCTTTAAGAAACAAATGTCTCAGGTCAGAGATAGTATAGCAAATGGGGCATTTGCCTTGCATGTGGCTGAGCTGGGTTCAATCCCCAGAACCTCATCTGGTCCCCGTAGCACTGCCAGGAGTAATTCGTGGGTTCAGAGGCAGGAGTAAGCCCTGAGCACCACTGGATGTGCCCTCCCCCCAAAAGAGAAACACAGGACTCATAAATGTTCAATTTTGTCCAGTAAGACTATTTTCACTTTTATTCACCTAATTCTTGCAAAGGCTTAGGTGTGTTTTTAATATTAAAGTCAATCTTATTGAATAACCTTTTGTAGATTGCAAACATACTTGCTAGAAGTCATGTTTTCTCTCTCACCTTCCCAATTCCAGTATCTGGGACATTGTAGACTCTCAAAATGTCCTCTTCATCACCCCAAACCATGGCCCAAGTGTGACTGATAAAGGAAACAATCATTTGGCTTTTCTGCATTCATTCATGTTGTAGATAATTTTAAAAAAACTATTATTTAAGTTAAATCTGTAACTTGCATATCTTGTTATCTAGCTTAAGGAAGTGAAGGAGAATTGGAGGAAGTTTCTCAACAAGTTTTCCTTCACTTGTCATCACCCAGGTCCTGTGTTCTGCCAGGAATCCTTTCTCAACCCCTGTATTTGACTGAAACCTACTCTTCATTCAAAGCTAAGCTCAAGTCTCCCTTGAAAGCCTGTTTTCATTATTCTGATTATTCATGGTGTCTAATGAGTCTTGCAACTATAAAGACCTCATTTTCACATTCACCCAGCAATCTTTATTGTAAAGAAAATAAAGGCTTTCCCGTTCCTTACATCTTCAGTTAAAAGAGAATAGTTGGAGCTAGAATCCCAGTTGCTCCTCTATTTTTTCATCTCACATTTTTGAAATTTGTGGTAGAAATGTAAGTGGTACAAATTCACAGTATAAAGCTGAAAATCTTGAGCCTGTCCTGCTCAATTTGCAATTGAAATGTATATATATATATGCATACATGCACACATATATATACATACATATACATATATACATTTATATATCTTGTTGCTTTCCACTCCTGAAAGTTTTACAAACTGCTTTCTAATTGATTGCAAGCTTTGTAAGGACAGAACTGGTTCCAATAACTGTTGTATCCAAAGCACTTAGTCAAATACTTGTAAAATGGCAAAAGCTTGACAAATATTTGTTAAATGATGAACATTGAATGAACTTATTCAGCAATACTAAATATTCAATTACTGGAGATATGAATGCCAATTACACATTTCCCTTCATAATTAAGATGTCACTGTCTTGTCAGTAAAAAATGACTTGAAAGCTTTTAATTTGAATAGTGTCATCGAGAGATGATTGTAGAGCTTGGGATCCAAAGGGGTGAACATATTTTTCCAAAAGAATCTCTAGGCATGTCACAAAAGTTATGATATTTGAATTCTCTCAGAAGATTAATATGTCTTTTCCAGAGGGAGTCGCATCCCAAACAGGAAAGCAGAGCAAATACTTAAATGCATGCAATATCTGGTGACAAATAGAGAGAATTCCAGGGTTTTCAGAGTGAGGGTGCTATGGCATGGATAAGAAATGGGGGCAGGTAGAAGGTGGTGAAAAATCTTGCAAAGGATATTGACTCACAAGCAACAGAGTCAGTTGAGGTATAGATGAAAAATTCAAGGATGTTTACTTGCTTGATAAGTCACTCAAACTGTAGTAAGGAACCCTAGGGGGAAAAGTGAGAGAAGTTATGGTGAGCCACAGAGAGATAATTCAATAGCTCAAAGAGAAGAATGAAGGAAACAGGGAGCCGCATGACAGTGATAGCAGAGAAAAGAAAATTAAGATCGAGAACCGTTTCTGAGGAAGAATCAACAAGACTCAAGCCCTGTGGGAGATGGAGTTTAAGAGAGGGAAGTCTGAGATCAAATCCAGAATAGTAAAATGGTGGAATAATTAGCCTGAATTAAAAATACTATAGGAAGACAAGATTTGGGTAGGAGGAGAAAGCTAAACAGCTCAGCTTGAATCAGCAACTGGCACTGAGGCACAAATGTTTAGGATAGGGCTGGACCGTCACAAGAATCAGTACCAACATGATCATATAATTAGCTGTTGCTGTTTTTTTAATCTTTGCATTTGTGGTGTTCCGTAAGAATACAGCTGGCTTGTAACTAGCATCATTTCACTCAACATCTTGAGTTATCAAGTCAATGGGGTTATAAAGCAATTAGAATTGATTTGGGAAAGATCATTTGAGGATCTTTCAGGTTATGTGTTTCTGCTTCAAGTTTCCATTTTCAAGAATCTATTGATAACATTAAGTGAAGACTTACCACATACCAGTCCTGTGTCTTTCAAAAGACAAGACTAGCACTTGTCCTCATTCCTGGAGCAGGGATACCTCATCTTCAAGACAATGAACTCTTCAGACAAAAGCTTGATTGAGAGAGGGTCATGATCTGCTATCTGAATAATTGAAAAGTTGTCTCCAGTGTTCAAAGGGAGATTTAGGATAGAATTAACTACCAACAGCTGGAAGCCGGCTAGGCAAGTGAGTAAAATGGAATTCTTTAAGATTTAATATTATAGAGTAGACAACAGCAGACATCTACAAAGGGTCATTACCTTCACTTGGATCAAGTTCATGTAGAGGTCACGGTGTCCTTCAGTTTAGCTTGGCAGAGGATAGCCACATCTCCTAGACTCCCATTTACTCCAAACTGCTCATTGATTTCTTCACTCATGTCATGGTTTAAACATCTCAGTTCAAAATCTCTTGGCAAGAGGTGATAACATCAACCTAACTTTTTGGTTAAACTCAAGAACTTGGGGATTAGTGAGCTCTGGCATCAAGCCTTGGCTTTGCCACTTATTGAATGAATGATCAGATTTATTTTCTGTGACTGGGTCTCATTTTCTGTAACACTGACTTGGTAATAGTGCCTATTTTAGAGATTTGTAATGATTGAGTGACTTTAATATGTGAACTCCTTAGGAGAATTCCTGGCATTGAGGAATAACCCAGTAAGTAGGAACTTTATTTCTGGATTTTGAAGTTCAGGAATTGCAAACATAGAAAATAAGTTTTCTATTTTGGAGCAGGTCCTACATAATTCAAAACCTCCAATAATTCCCCTCGTATTCACCAGTTTCTACATATTCCTTAACTTCCTTGGCTTGTATGTCTTGGAGACTATTTTCCCTCAAACAGCCCATTTTAGAAAGTGCTCTAGACCATGTCCTGCTCATGCAAGGGAAAACTATTTTTCTTAGCTTTAAAAATAATAGCAAGTTATCTCATACAAGTACAGAATAAATATTTATTACCTGGGATGATTACAACAAGCTAAAACAATTTCATTGATTCTTAAATTGAATTTCCACCATTTTTCCTTGTAGAAAATATTACATAATTTGAAGTATTTATAGAGGCAAGAATTAGTTACCAAGGCCTTCTTTGGATGTCAATGATACCTTTATGTCTAAAGATTTACCCCCTGGGGCTAGGGTCATTGTTTAGTGGTAAAACACTTGCCTTGCATGTGAAAAGCCCTGATTTTGATCTTTGGCACTGCCATCAATTAATAGAAGTATCATTTAGCAGGTACGGCATTTGCCTTGCACACGGCCAGTCTGGGTTTGATTCCTCCATCCCTCTCAGAGAGCCTGGCAGGCCACCAAGAGTATCCCGCCTGCACAGCAAAGCCTGGAAAGCTACCTATTGCGTCCTATACGATATGCCAAAAACCTAACAAAAAGTCTCACAATGGAGACACTACTGGTGCCCACTAGAGCAAATCGATGAGCAACAGGATGATAGTGTGATACAGTGTGATACAATGTGATAATTTCCTGTGATAATATAGATAAATGGATGTAAATGGGTACATATATACCCACTCTACCTTATCAACTTCCTATTTTTTGTTTGTTTGGGGGCCACACTTGCTGTACTTAGGGCTTACCCCTGACTCTGTACCCAGTGATCATTTCCATATGGGATGCCAGGGATCAAACCTACGTCAACCATGTGCAAGGCAAGAGCTCTACCTATGCTCTCTCTTCAGACTTCACCTTCCTGTTAAGCAAATAAGTGACTTTGTTTTAATAAAAGATTAAGTCTCAGTGGATTTAACAGTGGAATGTTGCACCTGATTAAAATGTTGCATTGGCATTTGAACCTGTGGGAAGGTGAATCTTGATTCCTGTCAAGTGTTGTCCTTAGATGGGCTTTTGGTGGCTGGAGATTTTACTGCAAATTGAAGGTATATTGGATGCCTTCTCACAGACGCCCTTCTCAAATCTTAAGCACCTTGTATTGTTGTGGTAGACTGCAAAAAACATAAACTGAGAGTTCATAGAAGTGACAATAGAGGCATTCACTCCTCCCACCCCACTCACCCTCTCGTTCTCTTAGAAGCCAGCATTTGTTTTCAGGAAGCAGGAGACACAGCAAAAATAAATTCATGAATGAGGATAACTGCATTCAATGGCAAAATGAGCAGCAGGCTGTTTTTAAACATTAATTCAGTTACTCAGGTCACAGCCCTGACATCAGCAACAAGAGTGCAAGCAGTTCTCTGAAAGCCACTCACAGCTGTTAGAGTTCATTCCAACCCCTCCCAGAACATTCCAATCACAGGACATAGTCCCCAGATACTGCCTGATGAGTATGGTCCTGCTATTCGTCGTCCCTGGAGGAAAGAGCTTGATTGCATTCAATGACAATGCGGTCACCGAGCTGTTTTAAGTGAAACATTTTCTCATTGAGGGACTATTTGTTGTTCATGGCTTTTTAACTTATAAATATCTCTATGGCCCATTGAAAAGAAACCTATGCATTTTTTTTTCTCTCTCACTATCATTTTATTAAAGAACTGGTATTTACAATACAATTAATCATGCTTTTCATGGATACATCTTTCCATATTTCCAATGTCATTCCAACACCAGAGAATCTGCTTTCTAGCACCAGTGTCCCAAGGACCCTTCCCACACACCCTATCCCCATGTAAATCTAGTAAACAACAAAACCTTTAGTTTTTATTGCTTTGGTAATGTTTTTTCCATATTATGTTTCTTTTTTTTTTAATTTATTTATTTTTAATTAGAGAATCACCGTGAGGGTACAGTTACAGATTTATACACTTTTGTGCTTATACTTCCCTCATACAAAGTTTGGGAACCCATCCCTTCACCAGTGCCCATTCTCCGCCACCCGTAAACCCAGTGTCCCTCCCACCCTCCCCAATCCCATCTCCCCCCCACCCCACCCTGCCACTGTGGCAAGGCATTCCTTTCTGTTTTCTCTCTCTAATTAGCTGTTGTGGTTTGCAATAAAGGTGTTGAGTGGCCGCTGTGCTCAGTCTCTAGCCCTCATTCAGCCCGCAACTCCCTTCCCCCACATGGCCTTCGACTGCAATGTAGTTGGTGATCGCTTCTCTGAGTTGACCTTTCCCCGGAACGTGAGGCTAGCCTCGAAGCCATGGAGTCAACCTCCTGGTACTTATTTCTACAGTTCTTGGGTGTTAGTCTCCCACTCTGTTATTCTATATACCATAGATGAGTGCAATCTTTCTATGTCTGTCTCTCTCTTTCTGACTCATTTCACTCAGCATGAAACTTTTCATGCCCATCCACTTAACTACAAAATTCTTGATCTCCTTTTTTCTAACAGCTGCATAGTATTCCATTGTATAGATGTACCAAAGTTTCCTCAATCAGTCATCCGTTCTGGGGCATTCGGGTTTTTTCCAGATTCTGGCTATTGTAAACAGTGCTGCGATGAACATACATGTGCAGATGTTGTTTCGATTGTACTTTTTTGCCTCTCTGGGATATATTCCCAGCAGTGGTATTGCTGGGTCAAATGGGAATTCAATATCTAATTTTTTGAGAGTCGTCCAAATTGTTTTCCAGAAGGGCTGAACCAGTCGGCATTCCCACCAGCAGTGAAGAAGGGTCCCTTTCTCCCCACATCCTCTCCAACAGCGGTTGCTTTTGTTCTTTTGGATGTGTGCTAGTCTCTGTGGTGTGAGGTGGTATCTCATGGTTGTTTTGATCTGCATCTCTCTGATGATTAGTGATGCAGAGCACTTTTTCATGTGCCTTTTGGCCATTCGTATTTCTTCCTTGGTAAAGTTTCTGTTCATTTCTTTGCCCCATTTTTTGATGGGGTTGGATGTTTTCTTCTTGTAGAGCTCAACCAGTGCTTTATATACCATTGATATCAACCCCTTATCTGATGGGTATTGTGTAAATATCCTTTCCCATTCTGTGGATAGTCTTTGTATTCTGGTCACTGTATCTCTTGCGGTGCAGAAGCTTTTTAGTTTAATGTAGTCCCATTTGTTGATCTCTGTTTTTACTAGATTGCTTAGTTCCGTGTCACCTTTGAAGATACCTTTATCTTCAATATCGTGGAGGGTTTCGCCGACCTTGTCTTCAATGTACCTTATGGTTTGTGGTCTAATGTTGAGGTCTTTAATCCATTTTGATCTGACTTTTGTGCATGGTGTCAGGTCAAGGTCTAAACCCATTTTTTTGCATGTGGTTGTCCAGTTGTGCCAGCACCATTTGTTAAAGAGGCTTTCCTTGCTCCACTTCACTTCTCTTGCTCCCTTATCAAAGATTAGATGGTCATACATTTGGGGTTGTGTGTAGGGATATTCCACCCTGTTCCATTGGTCTACGGCTCTGCCTTTGTTCCAGTACCATGCTGTTTTAATTGTTACTGCTTTGTAGTAAAGTTTGAGGTTGGGGATAAAACCTATGCATTTTTTGTTTGCCTGTTTCTTTGCTTTGCTTTGTGTGTGTGTGTGTGTGTGTGTGTGTGTGTAGGTATATACACATATTCCTGTATAATATAGAATAAATGTATACCATATATAATATATTAATACATAATATAGACATGTGTGTCTATATTATATATTTTATATATGTTTATGTCACTTGTCACTTGTCATCCTGTTGCTCATTGATTTGCTCAAGTGGGCACCAGTAATGTCTCCATTCGTCCCTGTCACGTGCTAGTGTAGCCCAGTGGTGTCTGCTCACTCCAGGAACATGAAGAGTCTTAAATCGTTTGTTCAGGGTCTTGACAAAGAAGTCTGACCATCTTGTAGGTGGGCGGCCACGCATTCTTTTGACGTCCAGTGGAATCCAGATGGTAACAGCTCTAGTCCAGCGGTCGTCTCCAAATCACATTATGTGTCTGGCCCATCTGATTTTTGATGCCTTGGCAAATGAGACATTGTCCCTGGGTCTCGATCGTTGATGGAGGTCAGAACTCCGGATTCCTTCTCTCACTTGAATGAAGCGTGATATTCCAAGCATAGCTCTTTCGATTCCTCTTTGAGACACTGAATAGCGTTCTTATCCTGCTTTCGTAAGGCCCAGGTCTCTGAGGCATATGTTAGTGCAGGAAGAACAGTGGAGTCGAAAAGATGTGCCTGGAGCCAGAGGTTCTTCATCCTCTTAACAACTTCTTTGATGCTCTTGAAGACATTCCCCACCACTCTCTTCCTCTTGCACAGATCAGGTGCAGGTCATTTTTCATGTTGAGTTCTCGACCTAGGTACATATGTATGCATATATATTATATATTTTGTTCCAGGGATAACCTGGAACAAAATTAGAAAATTGAAGGGCCAGAAATATAGTTCGGCTTGTGTGTGATAGAGTTATGTGTGAGGCCCCAGGCTCCCTCCCCAACACTGACACACGTGAAAAGAATCTGACTTGAGGCCAGAAAGATAGCACAAAGATAGGGCATGTTCCTTGCATGCAGTGGACCCAGCATCTCATATGGTCCTCCAGGAATAATTCCTGGGTGCAGAGCCAGGAATTGAGCCAAAAAGAAAATAGAAAAGAAATGAAAAAATATATGTAATTATCTATCTATAAGGAAATCGAGAAAGTACATCTTTGGAGCTTTCTCTTTTTCTTTGGTTCTTTGCCATTTTAATGGCCTAGATCTATTGTTTCTAATATCCAAGGCACTGACTGATTAACCGAGAGAATTTTAGGGCATGGCATCCTCTTCTGGAGCTATAGCAGTGTCCACACAACGAAGAGTTTCTCCTCTCTATCTCTCATGGACTATCCTGTCATTTAATCTTTTCTTTGAACTCCTTGTCTTAGAATAGTGAGTTTATGACCTCCACAAGTCACTTTTCCTTCTCTGATGCAAGGCAGACATTGCTAATCGACCAGAGATCTCCTTTTGACTAAGCAGGCTCAGCCTAGTATCTCCTTCCCAACATCATGAAGCAGCTAATGGATGTGCAGCCCAAATAGGGTATAGGGTATCCTCTGCTATATAGTTCCAAAATAGTTAATGTTTGGGGAACTATTCAACCCCACACTGACATCAAATTGAGATTATATCTGACTAGTCTTTTACTAACTTTACAATGATGATGATGCAATGATAACCAATACTTTTTATGTTTGGTGAATGCTTCCTTGTAAAGCTGATCTGGTGTTTCATTACGCAAATAAAGATATTAGTGCTAAAGTTGAGAGAGGGCTCTGGCTTCCACAGACCTTACTTTTTGGTAATTCTTCCATGTCTAAGAGCATCCCTGTGCATTATGTCCTGAGCCAAATGGACAAGAGAGGATTAACAGAATCTAGGTTCTGTTACCTGGTGTGGGGAAAATCAGGAAAGTAAATACGCAACTGTCTGAATGAAGCTTATCTCTCTGTTGCTGTTGTCAGTTTATAGTAGGTAATCTGAATGTTTGTATTGGGGAAAATATTTGAAGGAAAACAGTTGGAGATATCAAATACTATGAGATAAAAAAAAAGACCCTTAAGGTTAGTTTGTCCTATAAACAAAAGAGTAATTATAAAGGATCCTTTAAGACAAGACTCTACATAAAATAGAGAGGGAGAGAAGGGTAGAAGAGGAGAGGAGAGGAGAAGAAAGGAGAGGAGTGGAGGGGGAGAGGGGAGAAGGAAGGGGAGCATATGGGAGGGGAGAGTGAGGAAAAGAAGGAGAGGGGAGGGGAGAAAATAGTCCTCAGCAGTCTATTATTGTCAAAATGTGCTTTTAGAAATGGACTGTAAGCAGGGTGACAACATGATTTATTGTGAAAACCAGGACACATTGAAGAGTGAAAGGGCACTATTAATAATTGCAGTGGGACAACAGGTGTAATCTAGGCACATGATCACCAGAGCTGCTGCAGAAACTTCTGAGCGTGTCAATCAGAAGACAGAAAATGACCGAACTATGTTTGCGAGAGGGCAAAAGGTTATGAGCACACAACCTCTTCCTTTCTATAGAGGTACAAAAGGCATAAAGGCAAGGCTCAGATAAAGACACAATGAAGAACATTTAAAAAGAGTCATTTTGCTATTGATGTGTAATTCATAACATAATTTTGTTTCAAAGTAGGGTTGAATTGCAAGAAAACATTTTCTTCAAAAAATAAGTTTTAGGGGTTGAAAGCTAATACAGTGGATTAAACACTTGTCTGGCACATGGCCGAGCCAGGTATAATCTCCAGCACCACATATGGCCTCCTGAGCACTGCCAGGAATGATCCCTGAGCCAGAGCAGGGAGAAAGCCCTGAGTCCAGCTAGGTGTACTCCCAACACAGCAACAAAAACAAAAGTGTTTATCTGGGGGCCGGAGCGATAGCACAGCGGGTAGGGCGTTTGCCTTGCACGCGGCCGACCCGGGTTCGATCCCCGGCATCCCATATGGTCCCCCAAGCACCGCCAGGAGTAATTCCTGAGTGCAAAGCCAGGAGTAACCCCTGAGCATCGCTGGGTGTGACCCAAAAAGCAAAAAAAATAAAATAAAATAAAATAAAAATTTAATAACGTAAAAAAAAAAGTGTTTATCTTCTTAGAAGAGAGTGAGTCTTGAGGAATAGGGAATCTCACCTTCAGGGTTGTAGCCATAGTATAGCATGTTGGGGGTTTGCCTTGCACAAGGCTCACCCAGTTCTATCCCCTGAACCTTATACGGTTCCCCAAGCCCACCAGGAGTGACCCTTGAGCACAGAGACAAGAGTAAGCCCTAGGTACCAAAGGTGTGGCCACAAAAGATTAAAAAGCAACTCACTTTCATAGTTTTGCAAGACAGCATTGATGTTTTAACAATGAGGAGTTTTTGTCTGGGTCCAAGTAAGAAGTCACATTTCTACCCCATTTCTTTGACATGGCAGAATGTTGCCACAAATTTGCACCCTCTCAGATTTCCTGGAGGAAGGCACGGGCGCTTGAGCACATTATTTAATCTCACACAGTTCTGACGACTCAGCAGCTTTGCCATTTGACAAACAGAAAACAGGACTCGGGATTACTTGCCCCCTACGACCTCCTAAAGAGGGCTTGAGGTTTCCCCTAACCTGGGTGCTTTCCCCCCACATTGCCCTGGATAAAGGCATGGAGCAAAAGCAGCAAAACACACAACTCCTTTATGAGTCCTCCAGATCACTATTGGACACCTGCTTCTTGCTATGCAACGTTTCTTGTGCTCAGGGGAAAACAGTGAACCCAAGTTAGTGACCAGCATTTCAGTGGGGAAAGCAGAAAGGCAATCCTAGTAGGGGTGGAACATGGGCAAAGGTGTGAAGAGCTGAATTCTTGACACTGTTGAACATGAAGAGCAGCAATCTGACCGGGGAGATGTGACTTTTGAGAAACTGGGAAAAAGAACCAGTGGCCAAAGCACGGAAGATTCCCTGTTGGGACTTTGGCTTCCAAAATATGTTGGGCCAGGGAAGAAATGACATGATCTTATTGCCATCTGGGTGAGGCTTGGTTCAGAGAGGATGCAGAAAGGCCGGAGAGGGCCTCCCACAGTCTCCCCAGTCAGAGGTGATGGTTCAGACCCGCACACAGAGTGGAAGTGGAAAGATGGAAGAAAGAAGGAGAGGGTCTGACAGCCACAATTAAACAAGGGTTTTCCCACGTGAGGCTAGTTTTGGTGGCAGTAGAAGGACAGAAGGGCAGATGTGGCGTGAAACCAGGAATGTCAGCTTGGGAGCAAGGGGACAGGTGGCCAAGGAAGTGAGAGAGGTTGTGCTTCCCTTCCAGTGGAGGGATTTGGTATCCTTAATAAGAGACAGTTAGGTCCAAACAATCTCTCAGGGCATCCTTTGGGAAGTTTTGAATAAAAGAGAAAAGCATTCCATTTTCCTTTGGGGAAGTTCCCTGACGGTGTTTGGGATAGATTAGGGAAAGGGATGAGAAGAAACCTGGAAAGTAGCTCCACAGTTAAGATGCTGAATTAGGTAAAAGTTTATGAAGGGTTGAGGCAGAGGCAGAGGGAATAAAAGAGGAGAGGCTAGTTGAGAAAAGCTCAGAAGTAGCAGGATGATTTAAAAAAAAAAAAAAACCTTAGTAATTGCAAGAAAAGAAAGAACATGTTAACTTTTTTTTTTTGCTTTTGGGGTCACACCCAGCAATGCACAGGGGTTACTCCTGGCTCTGCACCCAGGAATTACTTCTGGAGGTGCTCAGGGGACCATATGGGATGCTGGGAATCGAACCTGGGTCGGCCACATGAAAGGCAAATGCCCTACCCGCTGTGCTATTGCTCCAGCCCCCAGAAAGAACATATTAAAATGATTGAGTTTTCCTGAAGATGCTGAAGTCTGATAGGTACAAAATTCTCACCAACTCTCATCCTTTCTGAAAGGACTAGTCTGTGCAGATTCATCAACAACTGAAATCATTTTTTCCACAGGAAAATAAACAGTTTTAAAAGAGAGATATGGGTTTGAACCCATAAGCTATCTGGCTGTAGGTGGTGATATTATATCAGGATGACCTTCCTTGTTGAATAAAATCACCAACTAGGAACTTTTGAATTAAAGAGAATCAACATTCCACTTAATTCGACGGGTGATTTTATACCTTCCTAAACATTTCTCTAACTGGGTGCTCTTCAAGTGAGGGTCCCATGGGCCCTTGTGGGCCCTCAGGATATTCCAAAGGAGGCCACAAATGAAAATTGTATAAAAGGAGGTGGGTCATAACACAAGTCCAGAGGGTCAACCAACAAGGCAGGGGGCACCACAGGAAAGAAACAAGGTCAGAAAGTTGAAAAACACTTTTTAGACAATTCTACCCACATCTTGTTTTCAGTATTTTTCAGATGATCAAGAATGTGTTTTGTGTCCAAACCAGTAAGATCTTGTTCTTGTAGGCTCCATTTGGAGAAGACACGCTAATGAGGGTGTGTGGGGGTCAATCCCAGGAAATGTTCTCCTGTTTGCCAGCTGTTTGGTCAGACTTTTTTACCTTAGGGAAATGCAGACACTTTTTTTGTCTTTTCTGACCCTCACAAATCTTTTTTTCTTTTTTTTTTTTTATTGAATCACCATGAGATAATTACAAAACTTTCATGTTTGAATTTTAGTCTTATAATGATCAAACACCCATCCCTCCACCAGTGCACATTGTCCATCACCAATGTCCCCAGTATACCCCCTGTTTTTCCAACCTTCCTCCTGCTTTCATGGCAGTTTCTCCCATACTCTCTCTATACTTTTGAGCATTATGGTTTGCAATGCAGATACTGAGAGGATATCACGTTTGGTCCTTTATCTACTTTCAGCACACATCTCCCATCCCGAATGATTCCTCCATCCATCATTGACTTAGAGATTCTCTCTCTATCCCAGCTGCCTTCTCCCCCAGCTCATGAGACAGGCTTCCAGCTATGGAGCAATCTTCCTTGCCCTCGTGTCTACTGTCCTTGGGTGTCAGTCTCATATTAGGTTGTTTTATATTCCACAAATGAATGCCGTCATTCTATGTCTGTCCCCCTCTTTCTGACCTCACAATTCTTTAAGACCAATGCAGGACTGTTAGGATTTCCAGTATTTAAGAATCAGAAGAAAACTGGAGGGTTAGCTCTGTGGGGCAGCAAAAGCTCTGACCACATTTCTTTCTTTTCTTCAGAATCAATTATATTTGAGGTCAATCTATCCTACCTGGGAGTTTGGGGGACCCATGTAATAAGTAATACCCTGGGTACCTTGGGAGAATTGGTAACCCAGGTGAATGTCTTTAATCTCTCTCTCCATATATATACATATATATTACATTATAATATATATATATTTCTTTATTGACATGTTGGGCCATCATGCTAATGTACTTTATGCACTTTACCTAGACATATCTGTCATATCTATGTGTCTATAAAAAGAAGCCCATTTAAAATAACTATCTCTTGGATTCTCTTTTAAGATATTAAGCTCAGCTGTGGCCTTGCCTTTCATCTTATGAAATTCATTCTAACTCTTAAGCGGATCATGTCATTTTGCACATCAGTGAATAAGCCTCACAACTCCCATGTCAACCCCCAGCAAAGGTCCTTGAGGTTAGAACTTGATGGTTAAACACAAAAGGGCCCAATGCCCCAAGATTCCACAGATGCCTATTGAATTACCAGGATGCCCACAGAATGCAAGTACCTTAACAAAAGAGGTTTTTCCTCCCAACATTCCCCCGCCCACCTCCCATACAACTAACAGAAAAATCCCCCAAAACTTCAAACAGTGCACCTGGTTATAATCTTTCTTGCTTGAACTAAATTGCTATCTGAAATAGCATAGAATTGGAGTTTAGGGTAGAAGAATCTTCCTGCTAATAATGAATTAAGATGCCATAAAGTGATTTTATGTTGTCTAATTTTTCCATTCCGAGCAGCCAATATCTTATACTCATCTTTGGTTGCACAAAATATGTTTCTCATACAAGAGATTTATTCCTAATTAGGTCCAGGGACTTATGGACTTATTTTCTTTTTTTTTTTCTTTCTTTTTTTTTTTTTTTTTTTTTTTGCTTTTTGGGTCACACTCAGCGATGCTCAGGGGTTACTCCTGGCTTTGCACTCATGAATTACTCCTGGCGGTGCTTGGGGGACTATATGGGATGCCGGGGATCGAACCCTGGTCGGCCGCGTGCAAGGCAAACGCCCTACCCGCTGTGCTATCGCTCTGGCCCCGAGGGACTTATTTTCATAAATGTTCTTGCTACAAAAGCAGATAAAGAAGTTTCAAGGTTTTTCGGGGTTTGTTTTTGTTTTGTTTTATAGAGCGGTTGGGCCACACCCAGCTGTGCTGAGGGTTTATACCTAACTCTGTGCTTAGGAATTACTCCTAGCGGGTTTAGTGCACCATATGTGATATCAGGGATTAAATCAAGATTGGCTGCATGCAAGGCAAGTGACCTACCCACTGTACTATTAATCTGCCCTCCCAAGCCCAGTGTTTTAATTGTCCATTATTTCGATTAAATTCTCATGTTTATGATTTTTTTTATGCAATGTCTGTCTCACTATTTAAATTGTAAAAGGGGCTCTATCTGATTTTGGTCACATCCTAGCCTCAGCAAGGGCTGACAGAGAGCAGGTGTTTCATAAATCTTTGTTCTTTATTTAATGGATAAAATACGAAGACTGTAGATGATTCTTGAAATACCGGCACTAATATCCTGCCACCAGATGGTTAAAAATGAATAAACAAAAAAAGGGTGTGTAATCATGGAGCAGCTAAGGAAATCCTGGGGGCTCTCTCGCTGCCTGCACTCAGTGGTCCTGCACCACTTCCTCGCCCTGGATGGCTGATGCCATGGGTGGGCGAAGGAGGAAACGAGGACCACCAGGCTGGTTGGCGATCTGTTGCCGTTTATTCCCTTCTCCCCAGGAGCCTGTGTCAGTCTCACTAAGCTCCCCATTCTAGTCTCACACTGCCCCTCATCTCTGTCTCCTCCTGTCCCCAATGCGAGTCTCCCTGCGCTCCCTCTCTCAGCCTGGTCTCTCTCTAGTCTCTCCCCATCTCTCCCCATTGGGGGAAGCCACCACACCTAGGTCCAGTCAACATAGGAAAGCCCTTCTGCTCCAGGGCAAAATGCCACTGAGGGGTGTTTCTCCTCTCCTTAGTCCAATAAATGAGTTAACATCTAAATTCTGCTTCTTAATATTAGTTACTTTGTATGGACACAAGAAGAGACATATTAAGCTTGCAGGGTGGCTCTCCTGGGAACATCTCGCTATAGATCTCAGACTATAGTGCTCAGGCCAGATTAATCTTTCCTAATCCTAGCAGGGTCCTAATCCAGCTGTTACCTTTTGGATCATGACAGAATTTGTCCATGACCAAGCTCTTAACTTATAGTTAAGTATTATGGCACTTTGGCCTGGCCCATTTTGATGTCAAGATAGCTCACGGCTTGCCCTGGGTCCATCCAGTCCCTCATCGGGACTCTGCTTTTGGGGTGCTAGGAAGTAAGGGCAAATGAGGCTTACGCTGAGAGAATAGAGGCCCAGGAGTGAATATTATTCGGAGTCAATTAACTCCCAAGTTACAAAAGCATAGCATTAACTGTCTTCTTGTGTCTATACAAAAAGGATACGGCTCTGAATTAATTATGCAAAAGACTTAAGGAGAAGAGAAAAGCAATATTTACAAGTTAACAGAGTGATTACGAGATAAAGGTAATTGACCAGCTGGGGAAGCAGAGCACAAGGAAAGAGGTTACAAATAAACACAGAGGAATGAGAGCACTGTGATGGGAGTAACCCAATAAGCCTAAGGTCCCCGTGGCAAGGCAGAAAGGACAAACCAATATTATCCTACATCAGGGGATTAAGATGAAAAAGTAACTTGAATAGGTGATGGTTGCTTTACTATGCAAATGAAAGAGTTTGCACCAAGGCAGGGCCATGTACTAACTCAGAGAAAACTCACAGAAACAACTTCCCAAACCAGGATGTGATAGAGGAAGACAACCGCTCTATAATCCACAACAGTTGTAGATGGTGGCCATACCACCATATCACCTGCTCTTGAGTCACAGTTGAAATAATGAAGGAAGTTCCAAGTCCAAGCCAGCCACATCTAATGAACATATGACTTTACCAGTTCCTTGTTATTAGCTGAGTAGCAAATACAACATTCTACATTTGGGTTCTGGAATATTCCTTGTTTTGGAGAAGGATCTTATAGATATTTTTTTCCTTCACAATGGATGAGAAAAAAAATTTTCCATGACAGCAAAAAAAAAAATGCCTCAAGGGTCTTTTGCAAGAGAGTTATCTCAACACTCTGTATTCTATAAAGTTTTAAATGTCAAGGATTAGATAAGATATCAGAATTGGTTATGAAATTAAACCAATGCAAACTTTCATTACTTGGAATTTAATTGATTGCCAGTGCATGATCATTTTCTTAACTATTGAAGACAGTCATTAATGATATATCATTGGTACATCTCTAATACTGCATCCAAATATTTTAAAATATCATAAATAACTATTTTTATGAAAGTTAAAACAAATAGTAAGTGCATTAGGAACTCACTGACCAGTCACTTGTATCACTTGTCATCCTTTTTATCTTCAATTTGCTCGAGTGGGCACCAGTAACGTCTCCATTCATCCCTATCACGTGCTAATGTAGCCCAATGGTTTCTGCTCGCTCCAGGAACACGAAGAGCCTCAAACAGTTTGTTCAGGGTTTTGATGAAGAAGTCTGACTATCTTGTAGGTGGGCGGCCAATATCTCTCAAAAAGTAAAAGGAAGTTTTCAACTTTGGGATTAAAAATGCTTATTAGTGACACATCCAGAACTACTAAAAATGACGTCCAAAGTACCTTCATTTAAAAAGAATAGACAAATATTTGAGTAAACACTCATATGTTTCTTGTGAATTTTTTAACAAAAATATGATATAATGTCATAACTTTTGCTCTTCAATTTCCTTTTTATTAGTCACTAATCATTTAAAGGTAACTCCACAAATCAAAATTTTGTTTAGTATATTCTAAATTTGCATATAAAATAATTAAAAGAAACTAATTAGAGGTATAACTTACATAGAGAACACTTACAAAAAGTACCCCTGTTAAGAAGACCAAACTCTATCATTAATTTTGAAATATTGCATAATAGTCATTCACTTAGAAAATGAGACAAATCTTTGATGTATATTTTGCAACATAGATAAAAATATATATGAGGATATAAGATGTATAATTTTGAGGGTCAAATGTATTTGTAAAATAATTGTCACAATCAAGATAATATACCTATCTCCTCACAAGTTCTAGTGGGGTGACTCATATAAACTATTCATGCTGTCATACCCAGTTGCACTAACATATGCCTCAGAGACCTGGGCCCTACACAAACAGGATGAGAACACTATATGTGTATCCCAAAGAGGAATTGAGAGAGCTATGCTTGGAGTATCACGTTTCACTCAAGTGAGAGAAGGAATCTGGAGTTCCGACCTCCGTCAATGATCAAGAATCAGGGACACTGTCTTGTTTGCCAAGGCATCGAAAATAAGATGGGCCGGACATGTAATGCGATTCAGAGACGGTCTCTGGACTAGAGCTATAACCGACTGGATTCCATGGGATGTCAAAAGACCATGTGGCCGCCCACCTACAAGATGGTCAGACTTCTTCATCAAAACCCTGAATGAACGGTTTGAGGCTCTTCCTGTTCCTGGATCGAGCAGATATCATTGGGCTACACTAGTACTCGACAGGGACAAAGGGAGGCGTTACTGGCGCCCGCTCGAACAAATCAAAGATCAACGGGATGACAAGTGATACAAGTGATACTCAAGGTAAGATAAGGTTGAAATCGCTTTCAAGCATTCCATTATGAAATCAATGGTCACTACGTAAGATTCACTTCTCTCCGATTGAAGGCAGAAATTCAGAGGCCAAGCCAAGACATGCAGGCTCATTGAAAAGTTCTTTATTTCTCTTGGCCACTAACAGTTCATTGACCTAAGCAGCCTGAATGGCAAAGCCTCATGTCCAAGCATGGGAAAAATTCTGTACTCGTTCTAGTGAGATGCCCTGACTAATTACACCCCTAATTACATCAAGGACATGCATGTATTCTTGTCTTAAAATTGATAAAATTAATAAATTAATATAATATTTGTGGAGTTCATGCCCAATTCAATCAGCTTAATCAATGGCTGAAAAGATAGCAGTACTCTTACATTATTTAAAAATGAATAAATAAATAATAAAATAAAAAATTTAGTGATATTTGCCCTAATTTGATCCATATATATGCTATTTTTTTTGTGAAGACCTGCAAATATTGATTAGACATGTGCAGTAAATGTTGCTTAAATAGACTTTTCTCTTTGTATGTATACAGTCCTTTCATGGATAATGTATTACATAATATAATTTCTTAAGTTGGAGGAAAAATTGAGGTATTTAATCCACAACAGTGGTAATATTAATGTTTTACATTGTAAGTGTACAAAATCCACTGCCAGAAATCCACTATTCCTTTACCACTGTCCCTAGATCCTTTCCCACATTGCCCTACCCACCCCTCTTAGCAGATTCTGTTCAGTAGGCTGAATCTCAGGGTTTGTTTTCATTGGCCATTGTCTGTTCTCTTTCCTTGTTTCTTTCTACTCGTAAGTGAGTGAGATCATCGGATATTTATCCTTCTTCTCTGACTCACTTTGCTTAACATGCCACACTTCAGTTTCATTCAACGTGCAGCAAAGGGAAAAATAATTCTGTTATAATAAGTAGGAAGCTAAAAACATAGAATTAGTATCCAGGAGGTAGGAATTCACATTAGGTAGTTGAAGACATACATGTGTCTGACAATATTAAAAAAAAAAGGGACAGGGTTGAATGAAAAGACTGAAGCAGAAATCATAGGATATGCTGCTATAGGGAGTAGGCGCAGGATAAGGAGAGGAACAAGGGTTAGGAGGCTGGAGGAGGATGAAACTGCAAAAAGAAGTGTCGGGAATCACCCCATTTGAACATCCCAAGGCCCTGAAAAAAATGTTAATGGATCTTGCCATGAGCATTTAGTGATTTATTCTCCCTACTCTCAACCATCCACTTTCTTTCTCAGATAAAGAAATTTGCTTAAAATGTCTGATTCCATTTAAGCAACAGTTTCCTATTATTAAAAAATAATATATGATAGCAGAGTGGTAGGGCATTTGCTTTGCACGAAGCTGACCCGGGTTTGATTCCTTTGCCCCTCTCGGAGAGCCTGGCAAACTACTGAGAGTATCATGCCTGCATGGCAGAACCTGGCAAGCTACCCATGGCACATTCAGTATGCCAAAAACAGTAGCAAGTCTCACAATGGAGACATTACTGGTGCCCGCTCAAGCAAATCTATGAACAACAGGATGGATGACAGTGACAATGACAGTGACAGTACCAAAGAGTACAGGTAAGGTGCTTGCTTTGCCAGAGGCTGACCCTGGTTCGAGTTTCTGGCACCATATATGGTCCTCCAGGAGTCATTCCTAAGCACCAAACCAGGAATAGGTCCTAGGCACTTCCGGTGTGCCTTGGCCCCCACCCCACAAATAATAATATAAATGGGTGAAAATAGAGTCAATTTCAGTTTTCTTTGAAGGCTTAAAAAACACATGAGAGAACTCCCAAGACCTTCTAAATACAAAAACAAGCACAAGTGTCTGCCTATATTCAATATATGCTTACTCTGAAGAGTCTTAGCTATCATGTATAAACGTATTGTAGGGTCAGTCTTATGAATTCATGCACGTGTGCTCATTTTCTGTGACTCATCATTACATGAGCTCTGGGAGGACCGGGACACAGCTGTACAGAATCCTCCACAATGAAACCATGCCATGCATGACACAAATGGCTGTTTCAATACTTGGGCTTTTCATGGCCATTGAGAATATTGAAGGAATTTCCTTGAGGTTTATCTCGGGGAACTTTTAAGTGTTATTCACCACATCTTCATCTGGGTATGGATTCTAATGGTGTCTAAACTCAGGGTTAGGTATGCTCTGTGTGTGTGTGTTTGTGTGTGTATAGTAGTAGTAGTACTGATAGTAGTAGTAGTAATACCTCTATAGGAAATTGAACATGAGAGGTTATTATTTGTGGAAAGAGCTATTTACTTCTTGAGCATCTATTGAGGAGACAAAGAAAATCTATTTAAAATTTCTGACATGGTGTACCATGCCAGTTTTCAAGACACAGCCTCTAATTTTCACTGTTCAGTCTATTAAGGGGTACCATCTTCCATGTGGATCCAGGCTGCTCCCCATATAATCTTCGTAAATAGTATGAATTCATAATAGTATGTATTAAGAATAGTAGTATTCATAATAACCTGAATATTGCTCCCCAAGACTCTTCATAAATCAACCCAAGCTCTTTCTCAGCTTTTTCTCTCATCCTTCCTCTCCTCAGAACTGACTGTTCACGACAAAGGCATCTCTCTCTTCTCATGTCTTTCCCCTCTTAATTTTCTATACCTCTTGTCAGTCAATCCCACTCATCTGTCATGTATCAGAAAGGAAATATTTCTTCTGGGAACATCATCAACTTTTACTACAGTTAGACTGAAGTTACACATGCCTTTGGCTTCTCTCCATTAATCAAGCTCCTGGAAGTTGTAGATTACTGATATCTTTCCCCAGGACAGACCTAGTCTCAAGTCAGGCTCAGACAAACACATCAGGTATGATAAATGAATACCTGATGTGTAAGCACCCATCTTTGGAGAGATTATACTTCACCACAGAGATTGGATAAACTGAAAGGTCTACACTTGAGTGAAGAGATGAGAGGAAGCTGGTGGAGAAGAGATTTAAACTAATCTCTGAAGTATTTTATGATGGAGACAAAGAAAGTAAGGTGGAAAATAACCAGGTCACTAAGAGATCTCATTTATTTTCTGAGCTTGTAAAAGAAAAGATTTTTTGAGGTCCAAGGGAGATAGATCTGGTGTTAGAACATGTGCTCAGTATGTTTAAGGCCCTGGTTTTAACTCCCCTGCTTGCACTATGAACACGTCCCAGTTGTGATGCTTTGGACCCTCCAGCATCACAAGGAGTTGGTCCTTATAAGAAACTTTAAAAACTTTTGATAGCCATCTGACTTCTGAAATGGCAGGATATGTGACAGAAATTCCAACTATGACAAGGATTCCAAATCTTGAGAAGCCTCACGATATTTGCAGGAGCAATGGTTATGTAAGTGTGGTTTCACTCTAGAGACTTGGAAAAAAATGAAATTCTCAGCCTCTGTCCTTAAGTTCCTGCTGAAGGCCAGTGTTTAGGCTAACGCTCAGCTACTAGTGTTTTCACTGGCCCTCCTGTTGATTCTGGTCTGTGCTAGAGTTTGAGAGGTCCTGTGAGATGCTTGGACTCTCCCTCTGAGCCAAAGCCATTGCTGCAGGGTTTGTTGGAAGGTGGAGCATCTTCTCTAAATCCCCTGAGGGATACTGTCCTTTGGGCTCAATTTCCCCAGATAAATAACATACTGGCTTCTGTAACAGATGTCTGATTCCAGAAAAGTCTGAACACAAAATTTAGCCCCAGTTCATAATGTTTGCTTTAACCCATTGCACCCCAAGCTTCTCACTGGAATACTCTCCCCACCACCCACTTGCAATCTCTCTGACTAGATGCTTTCAAGAGAAAAGGGTAGATGTTCTCTCAGAAATGGTTGGTTTGTTTGGGGACAGATTCACGCACCATTGCTTTTTGCCAATCATATCCCTGAGAAATCAGTAATCCCAATACTGTTGTCCACTCTTATTCAGAGAAAAGATCATCTGTCCACAACTTACACATGGATGTCAACTCTTCACCCATTCTCACGGAGACCTAATATCTGGGATTAGCAAGAAGATGCTATGCGACATCTTTTTTTTTTTTATCAAGTTGCCCATTTTCCTTAAGGGTCATCTTGATTTGCCTATGCAGTGGTCTTTCAATTCTTAAATAATCCAGGCCCATTTTCCATCTCCTGCTTCTGCCCTCTTCCTTCCATTTTATCCTTCATCATAAAACTCTTTTAAAGACATTGACTAAAATGCTTTCTTTTCAGCAGTTCGACTTTAGGGGGGAGAAACTCCAAATCAATAATAGTGAATTTTTTTTATTGAAATATTGAATGTAATCAAAGTAAAGTGAAAGTAAAGTGAAATTTACCAGTTACACATGCGGGGTGGGGGGCTGGGGAGGTAGGGGGAAGGGGGGAGGTATATTATGATTCTTGGTGGTGGAATATGTGCACTGGTGAAGGGACGGGTGTTTGAGCATTGATAACTGAGACTTAAACCTGAAAGCTTTGTAACTTTCCACATGGTGAACTAATAAAAGAAAAAAAATAATAAAAAAAATAAAGACATTGACTAGGTATATTATCCCATGAGATTGGACACCATTTCTAATTTGCTCACTACTGTATGTCTATGTTCTAGAGCAAAACCTAGTTCATATAAGCAAAGCCTAGATCAGCTATTCCATGGCTGAAGAAGGATATAGTTTTATCATGCAAGTCATAGAAATTTCCTCTTAATTAGGCACAGGGCTTGTTGTTGTTGTTAAAAACAGACACATTCAATGATTAGTTGTTGACACTGCTGCACTTACTATTTCCCTCTAACTGGACTGCCCTGACTTTACCTATCTAAAAAAAATCCATTTTTTTTAAGAGTCAAGTCACTGACACAGTGTAGAACTCCTCAAGCTGTGTGTCTCACAATGGCAGGGAATGGTACCAAAGTTAACTGTAATGTAAGTGGTGTCCCTGGAGTTATGCAGTAATAGGACCTCCTTTGCCTTACGTGTCTCCATGACAAAGAAACTTATCCGGGCATTGAATGGGATTTTTACAAGAGCAGCAACTTTAATCTCACTGAATGTCTAGAACAGTATCTGCCACCGTGGTTAAATCATTGTTTGAAAGGGTCAGGGATATACCACCATTCCCTTGCCTCGCATATGTGAGACTTGGGTTCAGCCCCCAGCATCCCCCACCCCAAAAGAATGAATACAAGAAAGAACTCTAGCCATAAATAATCATTTGTTCTTTATGTTTTCTAATGTATCCTTGCTTCTAGGTTAGCAATATTTTTGTGCAGAGTAATACTCATAAATTCACTTATGATTATGACCCAGTAATTCTGAACCTTGATTGTTCTTTTCTTTACTGGAATGTGACAGTTTTAGAAAGCCTGTAATTATAAGATTGAAAACCGTGTGCCACATCTATACACAGGTGGATCAACTCTCTACTGAAATTTTTGAAAACTGTGCACACCCCTCTTTTTATGTGGCCTGGAAATTTTGCCTTAGGGTGTGGTACATGAAGTCTATGCCACAGACTGTGGTTTTTCAGAAGTACTGATTTGTGAGTATGGTTCTGGAAACTTGGATCAGAAGCATGCATAAGCTCTAATGAAGGACAGTTATACTCCAAGTCTACTAGTCCACCCCAAACCTTAGGCACAAAACCAAGTTTTATTAGACTCGTAGGACAGGGTGGGGCCCCATGTTCTGAAGAGTTGAGGGAAAGTAAAGTCTGTGCCACAAAACTGTATAACCAGACCTTGAGAGCCACCTGGGATACATGCTTTCATATTCTGAGGTTATAGATGGGATTATAGATGTATCTGAGTCAGTAATTCTTCTTCCTATGCTGCAATGTCCAAAAATTTAGACATTTTCTGGACACGTGTCACTCTGAAATCTGTTTTCTCTTGGGCTAAAATAGTGGTCAAGCAATTGTTTACTGTAGACCTTAGAGTAGGTGTCAGTAAACTGTGACCCTTCGTCCAAATCAGGCCTGCGTTGTTTTTTATAAGTAAAGCTTTATTGGAACACAGTGATGCCCCTTTTTAACATGTTGTCAATAGTTGCTTTTGATCTATAATTATGTACTCAATCTATTTAATTTCTACAATGGCAGGGAGGCAAGTGCCTTGCTGGGCCATACTAATTAAGGAATAAAAAATGGGATACAGAACAGGAAAAATAAAATATTTCCCTGGTGAGGGTGGGTTGGTGGATTACCTGTTCTTTGACATTCACATTGGTGTCTTTGAGAACTACAAATTAGTTTTCATTGCTTAATTTTGTAAGATGAAAATACATAAAGCAAGAAGCTACACAAAAATAATTAATGTGTATACATTAATTTTTATTTTAATTTCAAGTATATATGTAGAGAAAACTTGACCCTTTACACACAATCAAAAGTATACCAAGGGATTTTCACATCTTCACATTTAGTCTATTGTATTACTTTTCTAGACAAAATGCCATGCACTGGGTGGTATATTTTATGCTTTGGTTGGTTCTGGATATGAAACCTGGGGACTCAACCATGCGAAGTATGTATTGTACCAATTAGTTACAGCCCTGACTGTATCAGATAGTTTCAACATCAGAAGCTTATTTTATTTTCTCAGTCCTAGAGACTAGAAGTCAGCAGAACTGGTTTCCCTTTTCGCTTTTCTCTGTCACTTGCAGACGACCACCTTCTCCCTATGACCTCACATGATTTCTGTGTGTCTCAACTTCCTCTTCTTGCAATAACACCATCAGCTTGAAGCGGGCCTGTCCTTATGGCTGCTTCTTTATTACCTCGTTTAGGATCCTCTCTCTAAACACAGTCAATTCTGATCTGGCTGGGAGTTAGAACTCACGTAAGACTTTAGGGCAGACATAATTCAGTTCATTCCACTCACCTATTTTTTTATCTACTTTTTTCCCCTCTGGAATCTATAGTATTCAAACTTTTACATACATGGTTACTGCCACATCACTGACCAACCTTCCCATCCTCCCACAAAAGTTAATGTGGTCCATCTTACTGGTTAGACAGAAATTCTTGTCTCCCCTGTTTTCTGCATTAGAGAAATTTAAATTCTTCCCTTGGTTAAAGGCTGACTGTTTCTTCCATTTCAAGCCTTCAACTGTGTTTTCAAGTTTTGGTTTCTTCCCAAAATCACTTTACACTTTGAATTTATTATTTACATTTTTAATGGGGATAAAGGTGAAGGGGACCACTTTATTAAATATTTAATCATAGGGCGTTATAATATGATAGGTCTAAGAAAACATAGTCCTATATAGACATATACATCTATATATACTGCATATATATCCATGCCAGTTATATATAGATTTATATGTAGATATATATCTGTATATATAATAGACATAGTCATAAGACTCCATGGAATATTAAAAATGGCTTTCTAAATAATGTTCAGTGATCCTGAAACTGTATACAATACTGTTAAAAAGAAAAAAACAAGTAACAAAATAAAATTTGTTCACTCTTTTATTAGAGTTTTTGAACATCTACTATATCCCACCATTGTCTTCGGGCTTGGAAGGTTTCTTCTGACAGGTCTGCTGTGAATCTAAGGGGTGCTCCTTTGTATATGATCTCCTTCTTTGATCTTGCTGCTTGCAGTATTGTATCTCTATCCATAGCATCCATCATTCTGACTATGATATGCCTTGAGGATTTTTTATTTGGGTCCCTTTTAGCTGGTACCCTTCGGACTCCTTGGATCTGGATGTCCATATTTTCTAGCTCTGGGAATTTCTTAGCAATGATGTCTTTAATTGTGTTTTTTTCATTAAGATTGGTCCCCTGTGGTTATGGTACTCCAATGATTCTTATGTTGTTTCTCTTGAGGTCATCCCTTAGGACTCTAATTCGATCTAGAGCCATTTTGAGGTCTTTTGCCTTTATTTGTTGTTGCCTATATGCTTTCTGTAGCTCGTCTTGAAGATCACTGATTCTTCTTAGGCAGCAGTCATTCTACTGTTAAGGGCTCCTACTGAGTTTTTTATTTCATCTAATTTCATCTACCGCTTCTTTTAATTTTGTCACTTCTGTTCATAGCTTCGAAATTTGACTCTTAACATATAGTGACTAAGATGACCAGGGTATTCTTCAGAGGGATAGATTCTATCGATTATGGCCAGAGCACAATGCATTGAGTGGGAAAAATACCACCGCTCCAGAAGGAGGCCACGCCCCCTTTTGAGGATATGCCCCCTTACGTGTAGACACGCCCCTTACAACCTGGTAGAGATGGGAAGGGTCAGGCCCGCCCCAGGGAGACTGAGAGGCGTGAGACGGAGGGGTCTGGGGACTCCGGGGCCCCAGGCCATGGCCGCGGGTGAACATCTAATAAGTGCTAGGAAGTTCAAGGTTATATTAGTTTTACTCAGTGGCAAATGAAAAAAAAATCTGCTTCCTGGGAGCTTAAATTGCAACAGAAAGCAAATAGCTATAAATACAATGTCAGGTAGCCTGGTACATTGAAGAAAAAGAAAGCAGAGTGAGAAGGAAAGATTGACAAATGAAGCAAGCTAACTTTAGCTTGTTAGCTAGTATGGTTTCTTAAAGGAAATGACATTTAAGCAGCGAGATGAAGATGAGATGGGAGCTAGTCATTGGAAAACAGAGGAAGAGCATTCCACGAAGAGAGGAGAGCAAGTGCAAAGGCCACGAGGCACAAACATGCCTGGAGTATTTGGAGAATCTCAAGGGAGCTAGTGGAATGGCTGGAGTGGAATGACATAGACTCATGTACTGGGAACATCATAATTTTAACGCTTAGAAATAAAAATCAAATGTAAGGAATAAAAGATTAGAAGAATAAATTACAGGCTTATTATATTCTGCTCATCCTCATTATATGACTTTGATTATCAACAGTATTTTTAATTTTCTATTGCATGGCATTGCATTTCAAAAAGAGAAACATTAAATTTCTTACATCAGACTTTCCATAGGCTAAGTTTCCTCTTCCCTGGAAAACTCTTGCAGAGACATGCTGGGACATCTCAACTCAGAGTGTGTATTGCTCCAGGGGAGAGAAGCCCCCTCCCTGAATCACAATGTGCCAATGCTCGAGACAACCAGATTAGCCCCTGATTTACAGTAAAGGTGTTAGTATTTCCTCTCTGTGGTATCTCTGCTGTCAGTAAGTGCTATATATACTGAGACTAATTGATAATACAGAGCGAAACCAACGTCAAATCTAATGAAATATCATTGTGCCCATGAACTCATCCTTTGGGAGCTGATATTCACATAGTTACCATGCACAGTCCCTGTAGAGAATTGCCATAATCAATCATGCTCATTGATTGTTGCTTGCTTTGTATCAAATCGATTAGATAAACCAGGGCTCACTCACCATGCTCAGGAGAGATTTTCCTGGAGCTCTGACCCAGAACTTGTCTTCTGTTACCACATTTAGTTCTCCTACAGGTTAGACAATTCACATCTCTGTCTACCCTGTGAGTCCTGGTGGATTGATAATGACCCTTTCATTACTCACATGTAAGGAAATGAAGAGATTGTTACTTAGGACTCTCTGTTTCATAAAGAGGGGTTTGTGTGTGATGTATAGTGCTCTAGAGTGAGATTTGAACACGTGGTAGAAGTAAGATGAGGGGTTGCAACAAGGAGGGAAAGAAAAAGATACCTTGAGCATGGACAGCTCCCGTTCCTCTTCCTGAGGATATACCTGACCAAGGAGCATCAAGGTGACAGATCAGCTTACACTGGCAAAGACGTTTTAACTTCAATTTTATGGTTGAATTACGTATGCTGACAATATCAGTATATGCCATTATTAAGAATGGCATCTTTGGTAAGACCAAAACAATCATCTAGCAGAAGTAAGGAGATTATTTTGAGGTTGAATACCTAAAAGAGAGTCCTTCAGAATATAAGTAGAACATTACTTTGACAACTAACCTCAAAGATTTGTATTCTGTAGTCCCAATGCCAAAATTCATAGGTGATGAATGAAAAAAGGTCAAAGAAACACTCTCTAATGACATTAATTTGGGCTTTACCAGGCAAGTCAAATTAAATCTTGTAGCTTTCCTACAGAATTTATCAAATACTGGAGCATATTATTTTCACTCAATTGCTTTTACGTGACTTGTGTCAGGTGATAATATAGACTTCTCTTTATGCAGAAAATGACATATGTTCTTTTTCAATATCAGGTATTTTATGTTTCACAGATTTTTTTTTATATAAGAAAGCTGGAATTTTCCAGACTGCTTATTAGTCTTACCAATTACTTGTTTGGTCAATGAATGAGTAGATAAGGAGATGGAATGGAGCAGAGTGGAGTGGAGTGGAGTGGGATGGGATGGGATGGGATGGGATGGGATGGGATGGGATGGGATGGGATGGGATGGGATGGGATGGGATGGTAGGAGATGGAATGGGATGGGATGGGATGGGATGGGATGGGATGGGATGGGATGGGATGGGATGGGATGGGATGGGATGGGATGGTAGGAGATGGAATGGATGGGATGGGATGGGATGGTAGGAGATGGAATGGATGGGATGGGATGGGATGGGATGGGATGGGATGGTAGGAGATGGAATGGGATGAATGGAATGGGAATGGGGTGAGATGGGGTGGGATGGGATGGGATGAAATGGAATAAAAAGTGTAGCAGTGAATTGTCCTCAAAGAGATTTTCTGTTTCCCCTTCAGATCTATTTTTATTATTGTGTGATTATGGTCCATTTCCTGTTATTATTGCACTTAATATTGTCAGAGGAAGCCAATTCACTTTAATAGTAGCCTGAGAAAAACATAATTAGGAAGAGAATCAGCTACCAAAGGAAACATGTATATGATGCTTTTCATTCCAATGTCCAGTACTCAGATAAAAACACACAGAGAAAGGAGGGTTCTCCACACCCTCTCCAAACATCCTGCCAGCCCAGGGAGAACTTCAGTCATTCCAAGGAAAAATAGTCAAGGGGAAAAAAAGAGCAAGATGATTTGCCAAGATGTTCACTGCTCCTATTTTTATATTGGAGAAGGAAAGAGAAAAGGAGATAGTGAAGGCAGAAAGACTTCTGCCTGGAAAAAGCAGTGTGGAGTGCTGGAACTGTACTCGGAGATGGGCTGGGGGAGGAATGGCTCGCTATTTTCCCTGACATCTTTCAGCACGCTCAGGACCTCTCCTGCATCATTCTCAGGTGGATGGAGAGTCTCTGAGGATTTGAAGGTCCATCATCTTCATGCCCGAGCTTGGTCTTCCTTTCTCTCTCTCCTTCTCTTTTGCCTCACTGACAAAATAATTTCCTCCTCGTTTTGTCTTATGTCCTTGATCTCACAGGATTGCTATTTTCTGGACAGACCTACAAGGTGCAGAAAGGTAGAGAAGAAAAAAAGAGGGGCAGAAAACTAGCAGATGAGGCTTCCACTTCTGGGTGAAATCTTATTTGATCTTTTCACCTACTTGATTTACGTAATAGCTACAGTGATGGTATGTAGTAGTAGGGATCGTTCTTACTCTCATTCTGTAGATCTCAAGGCTGAGAAAGGTTTAAGTACTGGTCTAAGTCTACAAGCTTGGAAAGTGATGGAAGCAAGGTTTAAGGACATAGAGTTCTGCTGACTTATATGTCAACCTGGGGCCAGAAAAACCATGCAGTGACTGAGGCACTTGCCTTATATGAAGTTGATCACAGTTTTATTCCCAATACTATATACAATCCCTTGAGCACTGCTAGGAAGCACAGAGCCAGGAGGAAGTCCTGAGTACTGCTGTGTGTGCACAACAGCCCTTGAACCACAGTTCTTGTGTTTGTCATTTTATTTATTTACATCATATACTTGCTCCTGATGGGCTGGAGCGATAGCACAGTGGTAGGGCATTTTCCTTGAATGCAGCTAACTCGGGTTTGATTCCTCAGCTCCTCTTGGAGAGCCTGGCAAGCTACTGAGAGTATCTCGCCCTCACAGCAGAGCCTGGCAAGCTCCCCGTGGCGTATTTAATATGCCAAAAACAGTAACAAATCTCACAATGGAGACGTTACTGGTACTCACTCGAGCAAATCGATGAGCAATGGGATGACAGTGATACAGTGATACTTGCTCCAGTGATTATTCCTGTTAAAACAGGATTACTTAAAAGATTATTCTTGTTCAGCCCCCTTATTCCTTATAATTTATTCTTCACATACTGTCTATAAAGATCGTATCAATAAGAACTAGGATCAATTGTCAGAAAGACTCAAAATAAATGGCTAGAGGCAGCCACTGGTGGGGGGCGGGGGTGGATCTCTACCATAAAGTCCTCATCAACCGCAACATCTTCCAACTAATGACTATGGCATTCCATAGTGCCAGGCCACTCCACGGCATCGTCCAGTGGTGCTGCTAGAGCTCTACTCATCACATCTCCATTCCAAGCAGAGAAAAGCAGGTAGGATAAAGAAGAAAAAGGCCAAAAGGAACAAATGACCTGCCGTTTGGTCTGATTTTTCAAAGATGCACTTATTTCCCACCTGATAGACTTGTTTCAATGGCTCTGCCTACCTGGAGAGGCAGGGCAGAGAGGTTAGCCACTGGCAAATGATACACAGTTTTGTCTGAATAACCCATTTGAAGCATAACTCAGATCATGTCACTGCTTAAAAGCATGGGAAGACTTCTCACCTACTCTGGCTAGAAGTCCAAGACTTTGCCATGTTACAAAAGGCCTCTATGTTGAACCTTTCCTATCTCTCTAACTGCATTTCCTTCCTCTCTCTGCTTCATTCACTCACTCTGTTACTTTCATGCTGAGCCCCTTGCTTGGCTCATCACGCAAGCACCTTTCCACCTAAAAGTTCTCTGAGCCAAAGTCTCGGGTGTCTGCTAACATTGGGTCTTGAGCTCTACAGATCTCCACTCAAATCTTCCCTCATCTGAGCCCATCCTAGAGAGAAGAGCATTTCCCCACTCTGATGATTTCCTCATCTTGATTTATTTCTGTTCTGCTTACTCCCACCTGCTATAGTCTACACTTGTTCAGATTTGCTTCTTGTCTCCTTTCTCCTGTTAGAACAGAAACTCAATGAAATCAGCTGCTTCCTCTGTTTAACTCTCTGCTTCCTAAGCACAGAACCAGGTCCAGCAGAGGCTGCCAATTAAGATGAGCTAAAGACACACCTCCTGATTAAAGAGATTCCAGCTCCCAAAATTTTGGAGATGATGAACTAAGAGGCCTCCCACCTCAGAGGGCTTTGAAAATAGCAAAAGACAAATATAAACTAGTATTGGGCTATTCTTCAACATCCTCAACTTGTCAACGCACCCTGTTCACTGTGAAGAATAATGCAAATGCTGTTGGTCATTACTATTTAGAAGTGAGGCACAGCGTGGGGTAGGATTTCCAGTCATTTCTTCCCCAGGCACTAGGACTATTTATCCCAAGTCCATGTCTTGCTTGCTTTTCATTTCCAACGAACCTGGCTTTGCTGCACATAGTTCTCTAATATATCACTTTGATGGTTTGTTTCACCATAAGTAGCATGGAATTGAAGTCGGAGACTGTATCAGGCTGATTTCAGGTCTCCATTTCTTCCTTTGTGCCAGCACAGTGGGGGAGCGTTGTCAAGCTGTGCTTGGCCAACTCAAATGAGGAGACCAGATGGCCAGAAAGAAAGGAATGTGAGTCCAGGTTTAGGAGGAGAAAGGCAGGGGAGCAAAACTCCTGCCTAGTTTTTGACCCAGAGAGATCAGAGCAGTGGGTATGGGGCCCCGCATTACTAAATGACCAGATTCTCCTGCAAAGACTTGCAAGCTTTGTGTTCCTTCTCATGTTAATCTGCTACAACTTTCTGCCAAAAGACTTCCAAGTCATTTTGCAGTGCTGGGGGTATGGATTAGACAGAGCTTTTCATTTTCAGGGGTGGAGAAATCGATTTACAACTTAAATACAACACAAAGGAAAAGTGAAACAGGAGGGAGAGAAGGCAATTTGAGTTTTTGCTTGGAAAAGGAATTTTGAGGAAGGAAAGAAAACACATTCCAAAAGCAGAGAAGAAACACTGAAAGGAAACAGAGAAGGGATGTAATTGGCCATAGTTAGGATTTCTACAAGCCCAAACTGAAAGCACAAGGGGTGCAAACACCTGGCCACCCTTGCCCCTTGAATTAAGACGTGGCATCCTGGGTTGTCTGGCACTGACGCAGGGTTAGGAGGCAAGAGAGAGAAATGCAGGCAGCTGGAGATGGCAGGGGTCCAGATAGGAAACAGACTGAGTGTGAACAAGTGTCTTCGTGGTAGGGACAGATGGAAAAAGAGACATTAGAGAAATACCGTGGGGGAAGGAAGAGCCTGGCGCCTCACTGTGCTCAGAGAAAGCATCTCATTGCCTTGGCCTTCTCTGCAGGCCTCGCTTTTAATGTGTTTCTTGCTGGGTTGGGAATAAACTGGCTGGGTCTCTGCAAAATGACCTCCAAGTTGTAACGTTTCCCCAAGGGCCTCCACTGGATATGCCATCCTGAAGTGCCCGCCTGGTGAGTCTGGCTGAACTTGTCTGCTTTTCATTGCAATTGTCTGTGGCATGCCAGCATGATTTAATAACCATGTGGCATGTCTATCACTGGGATTCTATGCCCCTTCCCTATCGGCTCTCTTGTGTGAATATGACACCGAACTTGGCATCCTGGGTATGATTCCTGTCCACCCTGTGAGGCAGCTGAGCCTCAGTGTTCAGGGTACCTCTGCCAGTAAATGGAAAACTTGGGACCAAAACCTGGATTTCTGTCTCCTGTCATGTCTTCTGTCTGTCATCTCGTTGTTTATGTGGGTTTGTTTCCATCATTGGTTGTGAGCTCTCTGCCAGCAGAAGAATGAAATGCATGCACACCAATCCCCCACTTCTTACTTGGGACCCATCCTTTCAAAAATAAGAGACAGGTCAGATAAACGAGTCTATGTAATAAGGCTCTCACAAGAGTATAAGGAACTAGAGGTTCAAACATGTTCATACATCCTCAGGGTGTTGTTGGAAGCTTCTGGAAGCAGATGTCTGGGGATTTGAAGAGACTCTGAAAACTGACTCACTGACTTGGCTCCGAGGCTATCCAGATACTAAGAGGTATATAAGTGGAGGTCTCAATTTGGGCCAAAAGATCCATTTGAGGAAAGGGATTTGCGATTGATATTTAAATGGTTTTAAGGAAGCAAAAAAATATTTTTTCAGCAGCTTTAAATAACTTTCCACAAGTGATTTCTCTGCCTAGATAAGGACATTTTTCAGACTCCTTGTAGCCAGGGTCTAGGTAAAGAGAGATGTCTGGAAAACTTTATCCTGATTCTCATTTGTTTTCCCTTTCACAACACAGTGTGGCCTGTATCAGACTTTGAATGACTTGGCTTTTGGAAATGCAAAGACCATCTGGGACAGACAAATGGCCACATGCGGGGATGCTATATAGAGAAGGAGGAAATGGAAGACTAAGACAGAGGCAAGGGGTTTTGTTTGGGGGCCACCCTATTCCTTGCCCTGAACATGTTCATATTATAGGGGCAGAAAGTATCAGTCAGTGAACAGATACCGCACAAGACCCACCTTGGCATGACCCAGTGACCTTATTATCTGGTAAAAACATTCAGAACTCTGGAAAGTTATCTCCCTCCCAAGGAGTACAGTCTTATGGGTTTGACAACCAAGTGCCTTGTGTGTTTCTGGACATGGTTAATCTCATGTCAGACAACACCAATCCCTTGTGCCTGAATCTGAGCATTGAGCAAGACCAGAGCTGGTGGCTGTTCAACCAAGAAGACAGTGGTTCTCTGAAGAGAGTGCCCAGGATTGTCCATTCTATGGCTTCTACTTTTCTGGTTTTTCTTTCAGTTCTCTCAGACGTTTCTTCCTTTTCCTCTAGTCTCCTCTTTTTATCTGGGCATTTGTCTTTGTTTCCTGCTATCAAAGAACTCCTAATGGATGCATAAGTAAAATCACGAAAACTTTCTTCAGTCAGGTTGTCTCAGCCTCTTGCCCATCTCTCAGCCCACCTGCCTCGGACATTACCTTAGAGGACACTGACTGACCCAGGAGCCAGGGTTTTCAAAAGCAGAATGGTCAGAACAGGTGATCGGAACAGTCCACTTGATATGGTGGGATACCAGCTTCTGTTTCAGAGAGTTACTAATAAGGAATTGCCTCTTGACCTCTATGATCATCCACAAATATAATGTTCATTACAAGACTGATTTGGGTCTCAGTAGTAAATGTATACACCATGTGCTCAAGACTATTTCTAGTTCTAGCACAGAACTTCTATTTCTATTTCTTCGTCTCAAAATATAGAGCAGTAAGATTATTCCAAAGGGTATATTCCATTTATATTCTACACAATTACATATCTATCCTGAAAACATAGGGCAATGAACGGTATGACAATATCTGCAAAATGAGAAAGTTCTTTACTAGAAACTTTGCTTGTTATATCTACCATGTGGAAGGAGGTTCTTTGACAGTTATTTGAAGGATTCCCATGAAGATATTGATAATGCTTTACTAGAGAATTAAAAGATAGAAATAAAGGATAATTCCACAGCTTTGGAACTGCAGAAAACTCTACTGCAATCTAGACCAAGGTTGAACCCAAGGGCAATTTCAGAAGTCAGAGGAGCTGAACATGAATGGACAGAGAAAGTCTTCAGATTCAGGTGACTTTGAGTTCACATTCATTTATCTATTTCCTTTGGGTCCAATTCCAGAATGTCTGACTTTGAAATTTGTGACTTAATCAGCATATCATGTCTCTGTTGGGCATAAGTTGGATATGATTGACATGCATAAATGTATGCATAAAGTGTAGTAGAAAGGGGGAAGATATGCAGTGAAGATAGAAAATAGTGAAAAAAAGAATCGCTATTTTTTTAATGGAGGATGGGAGAGATTCAGTCTATGCCTAGCTACTCATTTTAGTGTCAATTCAATGTCACTCTTTCCTGTTTTTCTTCATTTACCTCTACTTCTGTTCATATTGGAAGAGAGCTGCTTTTATAGTGCTAACTTTTGTAACTTCATGTAGATTATAGACTGCATCAGTGAAAGGTCAATCAAGGATAGAGAACAAAAATGGAGACTGTGAGGGGTTCGTTATGGGAATTAGACTTTCACAAGTATGAGAGAAATAGAGGAAAATGAATCTGTGAAATGAGGGATGAGGATAGAGAAAGAGACACTTAGAAGTTCCGACGGAGCATAGAGGCAGGGAAATAAGCTGGCACTGGCGAGGAGACAAATACCAAAAGGAGAACTCTTCTTAGAGCTCATGGGAGAAGAATGACCTTGTCCTTTTAAATCTCTGAGCCCTTAGCTAGGACTTACTCCACAGGTCAGCAATCAGGGATATGCATTGGCAGGCCAGAGTCATAGTACAGAGGGCAGGGCTTGCATGCCTGCACCTGACCCAGGTTCAATCCCTGGCATCCCGCATGGTCTCTTGAGCCCTCTAGAAGGGATCCCTGAGCATAGAGCCAAGAGTAAGTCCTGTGCACAGCTTGAAAACTAAAAAGGAAAAAAAACAAAAGATTGCTCGAAGCAGAGCCAAGAAGATTGAAGACAAGCTCAGATTCACTGAGGCCCTCTTCTTCTCTCTGGTACCACATCTCAACATTTGATGTGTCTCTGCCGAGAGTAATGGCCACCACCTTACCACCCTTACTCAGACTTAAACATTCCTCTTTAACTGGAACCATGTGGATTAGGAAGAAGGAGAGAATGGGATAATGAGGAAGCTGAGATAGTAGGCTTAATGAAGTTGATAGTGGAATTGTTCAAAAGTGTGCCATCCTTATCAACTCTCTCTATATTTTTTTATTTAACTGTACTTAACTTGCAAAAAGAAAGACCATGGAGGAATTGTGCATGCCCCTTATGGGATGCCACTTATCTTTCATATAAATAAAAATATATTTTTGTTCATATATACTTTGTCTTTGGACTGGAGCGATAGCACAGCGGGTAGGGCATTTGCCTTGCACGCTGCTAACCCAGATTCGATTCCTCCGTCCCTCTCAGAAAGCCCGGCAAGCTACTGAGAGAATTCTGCCCGCACAGCAGAGCCTGGCAAGCTACCTGTGGCGTATTCAATATGCCAAAAACAGTAACAACAGGTTTCACAATGGAGACGTTACTGGTGCCCGCTCGAGCAAATCGATGAACAGTACTACAGTGCTATACTTTGTCTTTGGATTAAATTCACTTTTGAAACTAGCTTAGTCATTCTACTCCCTTATATCATAGCTTAAACATCAATTATAAAATTTAACACAGTTATAACATCTCACGGTATTTAATCAAAGCATTTTCTCTTTTTCCATAAGAGGAAAAAGAAAGAAAAGGTACACATACATATGCACACCACTAACATGTCTAAGAAAGAGAGGTTTCTAACTGCTTTCATGATTACTCCTACAACAGTTCTTCCATAATTGCTTTGCTTTCAGGAAACCCCTAAGCTTGTCACATTGCACTTTAGCAAAATTGTCTAACTCTAATTATACCAGTAGAATGAGAGGTGTTGTTCCACACTGATTTTTATCTTAGGACTTGGCACATTAAGAGATCTCCCAAGATTGCCTGAATGTCCCAGACATATGCTTCCCTGCCCTCTGGGTGAAGTAGTGATTCAACTTCCCCTTGACAGACATGACCAATCAACCTGAGTAGTACAGTAATCCTCTTTTTTGCTTCTTGGCTTCTAAGCATTTAGACTTCAAAGCAAGGAGGTGGAAGACTTCGTTTATAGTTATTTGGAATTATTGTTAGTTCCAGGTAGAAATTCCACATCAGAAACATTCAAAATATGCTCATGCCTTTGCAAAGCTGCAGGTTTATTCTTAGGTCCCTCAGAGATATGAATTTGGAGTCCACTATACACACATACACACACACACAAACACACATACATGTGCCACTCAAAAACCAAAAAAAAAAAAAACTATGGAAATGGGAAAGAGGTAGAAGGCAGAGAAGAAGAAGCAGGGGAAAAGAAGCAGATGAAGGAGGAAATGCAGAGAAGAGATAATATCACTGCTGCTTCTTGTTCTTTATATATATATATATTTAATATGAGGGATCTGGTTAAGAGCAATGATATGTAACAAGCAATACAAAAACAAATTATTTTAGTTCTGCATTAGGGGCAGGGTTTGGGGTTCAGGATGGAAACATCTGAAATATGGTGGTGGGAAGGTGTAATGGTGGTGGGATTGGTGTTCAAATATTAAATGTAATCAAATATTGTGAACAACTTTATAAAAATAAAATAAAAGGATCAATGAGATAATCTAATTGTTGTGACCAAGAACTGCTTCAACTCAGAAATGGAAAATAATTATGGGAACAAAAAAAAAAAACACTAACAAAACCCCCAAATAAACCCAAAGAAAAGCCAGAGTACCTGTCTTTCAATCTGTGCATAACTTTTAAACTTTAATCATAAGTCTTAAAACAAAAAGAAATTACTTTTTGACAAAATATTGCACACTTACTTCAATGCAGAAATTAGTAAAGTGGGGCAAAAACTTGGATTGTCTGGTTTCAGCCTGTTAATCAAGGGAAACCAATAAGGAAATTTATTCAAACATATGCTACACATAATTCCTACTGGTCTTCTGTTACCAAGGATAGAATTGTGATTAGGTTTACTAGTAAGAATGGAAAACATCAATAACATCTGTCATCTGATACTTTTTCTGCTTTGCTGATAGCTACTAACGTGGCCTTGAAATTGAGACGAAAATTTCTGTGGTATGATGGGAAGTCAGAATACAGGCTGGATGATCTGTGGTAGGATTGTCCTATTTAGTGGAAAATCACTAAGATGACAGGAAAGTCTACAAAGCAATGAAAATATGATGTCTATCCCCCCCCTCCATACACTACACTACCATCATCTCATTCACTCAGTCATTCATCCAATAAATATTTACTAGATACTATAGCAGATGTTGTGCTGTCTGCCAATATGTTTTTGGTCTTACTATTTTGGTGCTCCCCTCTGCATAACTTCGTTAATAGTATCTGTATCTCTTTAAAGAGACGTCTCCAAAGTTCTCTGCCTGTGCTTACTCCCAGGTAAAGTGAGGAGGAGCTAATTCTTCCTGAGAGTAGCACTCCACCAATGATTGATGAGAGTTTGTTGCAATAAACACTTAGCTCTCCCAATCCTGTGGAATAATACCAAGGTATATTTCTGCGTGATTTACCAGGCTCTCCATAAGAAGTGAACTCCAGTGGTCCACAGTTGTTGGTTTTTTTTTTTAAAAAAAAAACTAATGCCATCCTATATCTAGGTTTCCTTCCCTGTACACTCCCTCAGACTTGTACTAGTTTTTCCTACATCTTCCTCCAAAACAAACTACTTCCACTCATATCCTGATTTTATAGTCTGCTTTCAGAAAAACCTTACACCCGCTATGTGCCAGGCATTGTGGAAAGATTCATGAGTGGGAATTTGGTAGATAAGATTCTGACATCTGCAACATGTCAATAAGAAGACATTTGACGGGCGTTTGAAAGTCCAGAATTCTAACATCTCACTTAATGGAATTAGGGTAAGATGCAAACTTGTAAAACATTTCAAATAAGGCTGTACATATAATATCAATGAAGTAACTACTAGTTAACATGCTTGTTATTTTTCTGAGCTCAAGAATTAGATATCTAGCAACCTTTATAAAGATAAGACCCCACTAGAACAGGCAGTGTGTCAAACTTTTAGTGGCTCTTAAGTCTTAGAAAGAATATAAATTTATCAGGTAAGTCTTAATAACTATTCTAGACCTTGAAGGAATGTAGGAATGAGATATTAATAAAGCAAGAAAAGTTTTAAAGGTGGCCATGAGAGAGAGAGAAAAAGAGAGAGAGAGAGAGAGAGAGAGAGAGGGAGGGAGTGAGAGAGAGAGATGATTGACAGGGCGTCAGAGTGGGGAACAGAGGAGGTGGGGCTGGAAGTGGGAGACATTGTCCATCCAGGAGAATAGGTCTGGACTCTGAACTGGGTGGTGCAACTAATTCTAGGACAGGTGAATTCAGCCTTTTGCGAGTCTAAGATCTTCATTAGAAAAGTACAGAGCTGCAATCATAACCTAGACTGTCCTCATTGCTTTATTCACTTATCATTTTGAATCATTTGTTCAATACATAATTATTTAAATTGGAATTTTGAGGGATGTCAAAGAAGTCCCAGTGGGAGTATTTATATGTGTCAATCAATGTGCTTAAAAAATATCCTTGATGCTTTGGTAGAACACGGGCATGGGTCAGAAGTCTAAAATGGTTCCTTCCACTCTGATCTAAAAGATGGACAACTGAGCTAAATTTTGACAAGTGGTTGACCTTGTGACCCAAGTTCCCCTTCTCTCCACCCCATTGCCTCCCTGGTGTCTGGAGTTTGAGCAGAACCTCACTTGGGTTTGTCCACTGTGAAGTGAGCATCATGATACCGAGCCACTGAGTACACCTGGATGGGGAACATACTCAGCAGCCATTTGAGTTCATTCCTCTAGTATGAAGAGAGCAACACGTGAACCACTTCTCAGCGTGAGGACTGACAGACTTGTTAGCAAACATCTCAGACAGCAGAGCTGCTGCTCGGGTCCCAAGGACCTCCTGACACTGGGTGGGCAGAGAACACCAACAGGAGGGCAGGGACAATGAGGAAAGAAGATAGTCCAGATCCAAATCTGAGCTTTATCTTTCATGGATTGTGTGACTCTGGGAAAATTCCTGGAATCCAAGAGCACCAGTTTCTTTATCCACCTATTACAGGTGATAATATTACTAGTTCTCACCTCCTAGCTTCGTAATAGTGAAATAGAGTGACTTAAGTTCCTGACAGGTCATAACCACTCAATAGATGCAGCTATTATTTGGAAGAGATTTATGGTAGAGGGAGAAATTATGTCAAGTTTCTGATTTCTATAGCTTCACGGCCATGATTCAGCTTTCCCCAGGAGCAACAGGATAGGGTGTGGATGTGGTTAATGCTTTTAACTTGGGGGACATTGAGTCCTGACTCACAGATTGTAGACATGTGTCTTGCCCACAAGTCCTAGAAATTTACCTCCATGAGCTAAAACTTAGTTCCTGAGCACATTTGTAACTTTTCGTCTGAGAATGTAGTCTGTTCTGCATTCCTGGCTGGCTGAGTGTACTCACAACTTATGGTAGATGAGAGTTAAATATCCAGTTCCTTTATCCACGTGTTGGGGCATGATTCTGGGGCATTTCTACAATTAATCCCATAGTCACTAGAGGGACTGGACTCTGGCAGTAACTAGCTGAACAACACACCCTTTATTCACTTTCTTTTCTTTCTCTCTCTCTCTCTCATTTCCCCCTTTTCTTAACCAGTAAGTTCTTGGATCACTTCCTAAATAAGTGGCTCAGCATGGAAATTGTTCATTTAAACTCCATTTCTGAGGGAACCCAAATGGAGACCTCCTAGACAGATACCCTTAAACAGGTTCAGCACAGGCCAAATGAAGTGCAAGGTCATACCTATGTGCAATCACAGCGGTCTAGACAGCCAGCTCAGGTCCAAGCAAACTTTTGCTTGCCTGAATTATTTGGGTTGGCTTGCCCAGGCAGCACTGGACGGCCTCCAAGATTCTTCCAGCCCCCGCTTCCCTTTCGTCTCGGAGACTTCATCTCCAAAGCTGGCAGATCTCAGATGGGAATAGCACAGAGTTCTGTGAAGACTGACTATGGAGCAATCCAATGCTCAGGCATGGGGTGGAAACATAGATTTGCTCTTTTACTGAAGCTGAAACACCCAATTCCTCCCACCTCCTCTGAGTCCAGAGATGAGGCTCCAAGTGTGTTTTCTCTAGACTCAATGCACAATGCAAAGTGAACTATTAACAAAGTCGTGGAGCTATGCAGGGAAACAGGAGCAAGTTGCATGTGTGGGAGTGTTCAGAACAGGCTCCCCCTATCTTGACAGGAGTTCATATATAATCCAGTACTTCTCCCTCACCTCTTGCCCAACTTTTCTTAAGTTGTACCCGGGTTGGTAGTGGGAAAAGCAAGGTTTAAAGAGAATAGCTTTCAGCCCAAGATCATCTGGCTACTTAACAAGGAAGATGAAACTTGATCCAGATTTCTCTGATCCCAAATATATATTTCTTACCCACTGCACTAGACAGCCTGACTTATACTAATCATGAACTGTGGTCCTACCAGCCTTCCTCATTACCGATGGGCATCGAATATTTGTAGCATGCCAGACAGATACAAAGACGAACAGAATGTGGATCTCGCACTAGGATATTTCCCTTTTGTCCCTTGAGTTGAATATAGATTTAACTGTGCTCCAAGCTTCTTTCACCAGTTTTCTTAGACCACGACTTTGTGCTGGATGTCTCCCATCATCCAAGAACTGATTCCCCTATCAAACCCCCACTGGTGGTGCCACAGTCTCTCTGCCTTCATGGATTAGAGTAGCCTTCAAAAATCTGAGCTTTGCCATGTCCCCTGAGAGGCAGAATCTGATGTTGCTTTTCTATGGGATATAGATGGAGCAAAGGGAGATAGATAGAACTGGGAGATCAGAATCTGGGCCTGGCCTTGCCACCTTCTTTGAGACACACTTCTCCTCCCCTTTGAGGTCCTCAAACTCTGCTCCGTAAATGGGAAGCCAGGAGGTTGGATTTTCGTGGGTCTTTCAGAAGAACCTTTTTATTCATGATTTATTATATTCCTGCTGTATGCCAGACACAGTGTAAGTACCAGAGAGTGGCAAACTCTAAGTTTCTGCTCAGCTATTATGTTTAATGGAGGTTGAGAGGAAACAAGGCATATGTGAAATTTCAGATGGTATCATTGAGAAAAAGGAAAGGAATTGCATAAGAATCTAGCAGACAGTAGCTATATTTCACAAGTTGGCCAAGGAAGCAATCCCATGGGGTGATAAATGAAAGGAGGCTCCTGTGAAGTCAGGCAGAGAACCATGTGGATACTGGAATGGAACACTTCAGGCAGGAGGAAGAATTGGTTCAAAGGTCCTGAGGAGGAGGTTGACTCCATGGCTTGGAGGCTGACCTCTCATTCTGGGCAACTCAGAGAAGGGAACACCAAGTAAAATGTGGTCGGAGGTCATGCGGGGGAGGGGTGACGCGTGCCGAATGTAGACTAGAAACTGAACACAATGGCCGCTCAACACCTTTATTGCAAACCACAACACCTAATCAGAGAGAGAGAACAAAAGGGAATACCCTGCCATAGTGGCAGTGTGGGGTGGGGGGAGACGGGACTGGGGAGGGTGGGAGGGATGCTGGGTTTACTGGTGGTAGAGAATGGGCACTGGTGAAGGGATGGGTTCTCGAACTTTGTATGGGGAAAACATGAGCACAAAAGTGTATAAATCTGTAACTGTACCCTCACGGTGATTCCCTAATTAAAAATAAATAAATTATATAAAAAAAGGTCCTGAGGAAAAGACAGCCTGGACTAGCTTGGAGGGCTGGGAAAGAGGTTGTCAAAAGGGGAGGCAGGAAAGGACATTTTAGCACTGAATGGACAAATGCTCTGGTCAACCCATAAAGACTACTGATAGTCACTCAGAGGTTTGTAGAAGAGGACTATAACTTGTACATTAAATTAGGGTAACTAAGCTAATAGATTGTCAAGGGGGGAAGAGGCCCCGGTGAGGAGACATGTGAAAAACCCAGGTGAGAGCCGAAGGGAAGCTAGACTGAGAGTGGAGAACAAATGAGCAATGACTCAAAGGGGGAAGTAACAATGAGTGACCTTAACTGCTGATAAATGACATGCGGGGTGTGAGAAAGCTTACATCCCAAAGAGCTAAAAAAAAATTTCTGTTATTTATGGCTGTTTAGACTCCTGTTGTGTAGGGAGGTCAGGAAACTGGTGAAAACATCTCTTCACTCCCACGCGGTGATGCAGGGTAAAGCAATTGTTTTAGGAGTCTAGAGATCAGACACGCTTCCTATGCTAGAGACGTGAATGAGTCATCAGCAAAAAGTGGGTTCGGGGGGAGCCACTGAAGGAGCAAGAGGCTGGGAGGACCCATAAACACCTGACAAGAGAAAGGATGGAGACCCCAGAGAAGGAACAAAGGAACAGCGTGGGTGCATGGGAATCTGAAGGAAACCACACAACCTAGGTTCCTTCAATTCCTCTATGATAATTTCTGTTCAGTTTCTAATCAGAAACACTGCTCATACCTTCATGTTTTGTGGGATCTATGCCTTTCCCCCACCCCACCATGGACTCTTCACTTTCTAAAGACTCAAGACTATGGTAAAATTCCCTAAATATTGCCTGGGTCAACAGGGGAATGTTCTTGGTCCCCACTGCAATCACAGAATTAAAGGTGGGAAATTTGCCTGCACTTAGGATGGATGGTGATGAATCCCAACAGAGAGATATAGATGGCATCTAATAAGAAGCTTTCTGCACAAATAATGTTTGGGAAGCCTTCTACTTCCATTCCATAGGTAAAGGGATTTAGAAGTTGACGCTCCTGCCTTTACAATAAGAAAAAAGCTAAGCCAATGAAAAAATTAGTGACTTTTTTCTTAGAGGTCAAAGAGCTGAGGTTGCTGGAAAAAACACCAGACTGAATCTAGAGAATTCTGGGGGGAAGCATGAAGACAGCAGGGAAAACAAATCAAAGACTTGGGAGGGATTTGAAGCCTATGGCACCATTAGCTGTAGAGGATATCACACAAAGACTCAAAAGGAAGCCTTGTGGCCATGCATCCGACACTGAGGGCTTACTGATCTTAGTTCTTGACACAAACATACTCAACTTCTTATGAAAGATTACAAGGCACACTTAAAGGCAAGGAAAAATATAGCCAGAAGAATCACAGAATCATCAGCATCAGAGTCCTAGAGAACAGGGATTTTTAAACTTCAGTTCAATAGCCAAGAGCAACATCAGCAATGCTAAGTCATGTAGATAGTGCAATTCCTTGATGGAACATGATGGAAATAGTACTGAGCTGTGTGTTCTTCCTCTCCAAAGCACCTAGCTCTAGCCTAACTTGAAAAGCAACACCCATTACCAGACTGAGAGACATCTACAAAAGAGCCTATCAAGTCCACTTCAGACCCATGAAGGTGATTAAAAACAAGAAAAGTCTGGGTGACTCACAGTCAGGAGGAACCTAATGAGACTTGACTGTGAAATCAATCATGCATGATGCCCCAGATGATCCTGGAACAGCAAAAGGACATGAGACTAAAAATAAGAAGATCAGAGAGCCTGGATATCACTCAAAGTGGTTAAATATATGCCTAGCATATGAGAGACCCCGAGTTTGGGATTCTATACCACATTGTATCCCTCCCCAGCCATTAGGATATAGCCCTAGTGGATTCTAGCACCATGGGGTGTGGTCTATATATAAAAAAATAAGAATATGGGACTGGAGAGATAGTAAAGTGGAGAAGGTGCTTGTCTTGCATGTTTTTGATCCAGGTTTAATCCCTGGGACCACATATGTTTCCCGGAGCAGCACCAGGAGTGATCCCAAAACACAGAGCTGGGAGTAAACCCTGAACACCAACAACTGTAGCCCCCAAACAAACAAAAAAGAGTAACAATGAAGTATTGATGTAAGTTAATAATAATTCAAAAATGAATAATGTCATGTAGATAATGGTTTGTTTTTAATTGTACCATTGTTTGTTCACTGTGTTAAGCTTCAAAACCCCAGAAAATTGTGATAATTGAAAATGTAGTCCTTACTATTTGCTTTTTTGTTTTTTAATTGACTTCTCATTGTTTTACAATATGATGGAATTTCAGGAGTTTAGCTTCAGACTTCTATTTAAGGTCTTACCTTTTACTAATTGAGTGAGTGTAAGCTAGTACTTCTTTTTATTTCTGAATCCTGGTTTTCTTATCTCTAAAATAGAGACAAAAATAAAAGTAAGAACATGTGTTCAAAGCTGTCATAAGGATCAAATGAATAGATATTTGTGTATTTCTCACAGTCTTAACAGTGTATAACAGTACCGCATTTAAAGATGCTAAGTGAATAAGTTAAAGAAATCATATAAAATGAGCAGCTTTGTGAAGATGCAGGATTTAGATATATGATAAGTTAGTTTATATACCACATGCTTTTCCATTAAAAAAGCAATCACAACGCCTCATGATTTTCCTGAGCATTTATTTAATACTGCTCAAGCAAATGTTAGGTTCCTGATTTTGTGTTTATCACTTTAAGAGCATTAAATGCACTTACTCGTTAATAGCTCACAGCTTCCATTACCTTCCCTTATATCATTATCATCATCATTCCGTTGATCGTCGATTTTCTTGAGCCATCTCAGTACCATCTCCATTCATCCTAGCCCTGAGATTTTAGAAGCCTCTCTTTACTCGTTCTTCCCAAGGATGCCACATTGGAGGCTCTTTCAGAATCAGGGGAATGAGACCCAGCATTGTTACTGGTTTTGGCATATGAATACACCACGTGGAGCTTGCCAGGCTCTCCCATGTGAGCAGGAAACTCTCAGTAGCTTGCCAGACTCTCCAAAGGGGCAGAATTAGGCTATACACCACAAGCTTTTGGAAGCTTGGTCTTATAGTCTCTGGATGTTGGCCCTCAGTGGGTGCAGTTTCCCTTATATAATCATCAATAATTTCGGCTCTCTGCCCATACCTAGCTTACTGTTCTGTCCCCTCAACATGAACTGCTCCCAAATGCTCCACCATTTCCTGGTAGAAGGGATCCCTAAAGCTGAGCTACTGAAGGAATCATATTTCAGCTTCATTCTGTTGGGAAAAAAAAAAACAGTGAAAAACTGCAGTGGCACTTTTCCGAGGAAAGTTTTTTCCAGACTCTGGAGTCTTTGTCTATCCTCTCACCCTCCAGGAATGAAGTGTCATCCCTTGGGAAGTTGTTCTCTTCACCTTGTGATGATGTGTGGGGCTCAGAAAGTCAGAGGTGAAGAAGTGGCCAGGGGGGCTGCCTCCAGCCCCAGCCCCTCTTCCTGACAAGTCTACAGCTATTGGGGAGGGTCCTTCCCACCCCCATGCTCCTGTCTGAGCCTCAGCAGACTCTCGTCTGTCCTGTGTCCTAGTTGATTGTCCTAAGTTGAAGACTTAGCTCGACGTCTGGCAAGAAGTTGAGATGTTTATGGTGGCTAAAGTTATCGAGAGGGAAAATGAAAGTTCCTACACAATAATGAGATCAGACTATTGGGTGTCTCATATCCTGGATCCAAATAAAGACGCCAAGGAAAAGATCAGAAAAAAATCCCCAACAATGGTGGCACTGTTCCGATACATGACAGTTAGCCATGGTGACTTAGAGTCAGTCAGTGTCTGTTCAAATGTGTGAGATTTTATATTTTAAAGAATCAGTCTCCTGTGTTGTCAGACCTGATACTTCCAATATAGGGAAGTTGAAAAGATTCCCATTTTCATTCATTCCCTATTACACTGTTGTTTACTTCTTTTCCTATGTCTGATTCAACAAAGAGTCAAAAATTGTAATGAACCCTATTCTACTTGAAGGAAGAACACTGCTATGCCCAGAAAAATGTGGTAGGCTAAATTAGTGGTAGGGTCATCTTAATTTTACTTTCTAATTTGTTCAATCTACCCCCATTTCAACATTCGTTATCTCAGGCTCAGCATCTACTTTTGCGATATCAATGAAATCCCTTCCTTAGCATTGTGTTTATCTCACTCCCAACAAGATGTTTTATTTTATTTTATTTTATTTTAATTTTTTCATGAAGCAAGATGATTTTGTATTTGTACCTACTTTTAGAAAAATGAAAGGGGCATATAAAAAAAACATAGTATGAGACTAACACCCAAAGACAGTAGAAATGAAGGCCAAGAAAACTGGTCCATGGTTGGAAACTTGCCACAAGCGGAGATGGGGAAGTGCAGTTAGGAGAGAGAGGGGACCACTATGACAATGATAGTTGGAAATGATCACTCTGGACAAGAACTGAGTGCTGAAAGGAGGTAAAGTGATATACATGATAACATTTCAATACCAGTATTGCAAACCACAATGCGGAGGGGGATGGGGAGGCAGAAAGGAAATTAGAGACATTGGTGGTAGGAAATGTACACTGGTAAAGGGATGGGTACTTTGTATGACTGAAACCCAATCATGAACAACTTTGTAATCGCAACTGTGTACCTTATGGCGACTCAATAAAAAAATGGGGGACAAAAGAAAGATACAATGGGAGAGAAAGAGAGCAAGTACATGTTCAAGAGAGAACACAGACTTCTCCAGAGAGGAAAAAAGCAAGAAAAGAAGACACAGGTACAACCAAGCAAGATACATATTCCAGAGAGAACATGGGCTTAGAGAGCAAGCCAGCCAACAGGACATTTTGAAGATACATAAGAAACATATACTCGTATTTTAGTTTTGCAATATGGCGTTTGAATAATATGAAAAGATTGATAGTACTGACAGGTCCTTTTCTTCTTCTGAGTGAGGCAATTGGAACAGCAAGAGGTCCTAGACCACAGCTGTCGTATGAGAACAGGAGAGATGGTGGGAAGAAGGAGGAGGAGGTGGAGGGTCTAACTCCTGAATAAAGTCCTAGGGTCAGAGTAAATAAAAACTTTTGAAGGAATAAGTTTCAGAGAAAGATATGATCAAAGGAAGGACTGGGGGCTGCACTGGTGGGAGTGGGATTCTCTGTGTCCTCTGATGTAACTTCTTTTATGTCCTCAGAACATAAAAACACAAAAAAAAACTTTGTTTCTTTAGAAATGTAGACATGACTCCATAGTTCAAATGTAAAGAAAACCTGTATTTCTTACTCACTTTTTTGTGTTTTGTGGAGAAGATTTTTCTTGGAGGGGGAGGCGGGAATATTGAAAACACTCAGTTACAGTAAAGGAATGGCATGGAGCAATCAGAAACAAAAACAAAAACAGCAAAATCAGGAAGAATATAGAGTCAAAGAAGTTAGACACAAGGCCAATCTCCTTGTCCCTGGCTGAAGTTTTCTGTGGTTGTCTTATGTCTTTCCCCCATGGGGCTATAGTCGGAGTTTGAATCATCACACACACACACACACACACACACACACACCACCACCACCACCACCACCACCACCACCACCACGACCACACCAACATAAAATCTTAATTCCAAGAAACATTGCCTTGAAGGTAGATGCTGCTTCATCTTGGTTATACTGCTCTCCCCCTGTCTGTATTCACTGGAAACTTCTCCTTTCTCCTCCTCCCAACTGATGTAGGTGTTCTTTCTATCAGCTCCCACCTTATCTCAAGTATGTGAGCTTTCGTTGTACCATAATACCACTGTATAGCTGCACATTGGTATATCTGTCTCACTGACATGACCACACATTCTTTAAAGTCGGGTATAGCTTTATTTCCAAAGTACTTCTGGGACTTAATGAAGGACTAAGAATTTAGCCTGGAATTTGATGACTACGTTTATTTCTATGACTTGTAATTCTTCTACAGAGAAACAATCCCCTTTATCCCTCCCCCCCCACACACACACAATCAAAGAAAACAAATCCGCTGCTGAGAGAAGAATAAAAATTCTCATTGACTCTCTAAAAATTCCCTAAAACAAGACTTACAGTTCCCAAGTTCTTAATATCAGTCTTTGCCACATTTTCTGGGTTTGGCCGTTTTACCTTCTATGGCCAATAGAAAAGTGGGAAACAATATTAAAATAAATACTTGAAAAGTACTTGAACATTGGATTTGTCAACTTGGGAGGAACCTGCTTGCCGTAATTTGAAGAAGCTCAAGCAAGTAGGTTGGGGAGTCAAGGGTAGAACTGAAACCCTGTAGGATACTGAGTGCCCACCACCATCAGCTGGTAGCCATGTGAATGAGACATTCATACCTCACAGCTTCTTAGTATTTCGATGACATGACCACAAGCAAACAAGCCACATGGCCCATCTGTATAATTGTGAGATGCAATAAATGGTTCTAAAACAATAATCTTTTTGTGTTTGTTACACATAAACAGAAACCAAAGCATCTCTCTGGTCACTGTTTATGGTTAAGCTGCTTCTAGCTCATCAGTCTGAGCATCTGTATTTGCATTTGTCCTCTCAACATCGTTTATAAATGTCTCTAAAAATTCACTTTCACATTGAGTTAGGTAGATATCACCTAATGAAGTCTCTGGAAGGCAGACACAAAGAGGGTATTTTGCATGTACAATTTTTTTTTAATTTGCTGTAAGGTAGACAAGAGTCACAACCGTTGGTACAATTCTAGAGTTGAAACTGATTAGATAGCAGAATTCTAATATCAAAATCAAAGGTATAAAAAATCAATTTTTTAAATATGAAAATTGTTTTCTCTCAATATGAGGTTAAGTCCTTGTCTAAGAATTTACTAAGCTGTCAGCTGCTAGTTGAGCCTTCGTGTGCTATTGTTTTTGTTTGTTGAGTTGAGTTGGTTTTTATGTTACTTCCCCATCTAATTTGGATGCTTTTATCGGAATTTCAGCATTGAGGAAGTAGGAGGTGTCATACAGCTGTAAATTATTCTTGATATCAGCATCTGAGAAAAGGAAGGAAGCAGAGGTGGACAGAGGTGGAGAAACTGAACTATGATACCGGTCCAGTGACAGGCATGGCTGTCTGCCCTGGAAGATCTCAAGATGGAACGAGACAACTTCTCGAGACAATTTCCAAGTTGTCTCGAGTTGGCTCACGATGGTCAGATCTATACCACATGGAGCAAATCCTTGGATGAAAGCCAGCTTCGGAAGGGGCTGATCTTGAGTGAAGCTGCTCTTGCCGTGGAAGCCGTCATCAACTCCAGGCTCTGTGCCAGCTGCTATAACCCATACCTATGGGAAACCAGTTCTTCAGTTAAAAGCATAATGTTCACTCTAGTAAGCAAAACAAATATTCCCACTTAAAAGATGAGGAATAGGGGCACAGACAAATCACTTTCTCAAGGATATACAGCTTGCTGGTGAGAAATTAAAGAAAAACTCCAAAGCAAACACTGACTCTGCTCTAATTATCTCTTATAGACGGATGACTCATTCTTACGTGGATTGTCTTTTGAGAGGTCTTTTAACAACTTCTCTAAAGCAGGAGTCTGAATTTTCTTTTTTTTTTCACTTTTAAGCTACTTGTCTTTTATTCTAAACTCACTATCTTCACAGTCACTCTTGACTAAACATTCCATGTCTCTCTTAAAATCTCTGCATAACAGATCCTTGATTCAAACAGGTTTGAACTATATGGACCCACTTATAGGTAAATATATTTTTTTCTATCCATGGATTCTACCTGTGGTAATTCAACCAACTACAGATGTCCATTGGTTGAATCCACAGCTGCAACCCAAGTACAAGAAGGAATAAATGTAAGTGTTACATGGTCTGAGTCCCTAATCCTTGGGTTGCTCAAAGTCAACCATAACTATGGAATGCCATAGTCCATGAGAAAATGTAAAATCTCTTTTAACAAGGAGCAAACACACATCATACTGTTTTTGTTTTCTTGGTTTTTGATTTTAGGACCACATGTGGCAGTGCTTAGGGATTATATATTATTATATAATAATATATAAATTATTATATATTTCTTGGTTTTTGATTTTAGGACCACATGTGGCAGTGCTTAGGGATTATATTATTTATATAAATAAACCTCTGGCTCTGCTCCAAAGGTTTATTTCTGACTGGCTCAGGGACCATTTGGGGTGCCAGGTATTGAAACCAGGTGGGCCACGTGTGAGGCAGGAACCCTACATGTTGTACTATAGCCCCCATATTACATATTTTTGGAAACTAGGTTATGACTTGGAAGTGTCCATGTGAAAACCAATTCAATGCATATCTACATTGAGATTACCATAAATACATTTCAAACAGTCTTCTGGGGAGAGATATAGATTCAGCTGGTGAAGAAGAGGGGATTTTTTTCTGAGAAGAGAGGCAAAGGAAGCAAACTATTCAGAAAGTGGCCCTTATGTGACTACAATTTACTCTCCTTGTTTTTCTTCTCTAGCCCAGTTTATACCAATTTGTATCATGTGTTTTTTGGGAAAAAAGAATACTGCAGAAAGCATAAGCTCAAAAATTGCATTCCAATGGGCTAGAGAGGTATTCCATTGGGTAGGGTGCTTGCTTTGCACACCGCCAATCCAGGTTTAATCCCCAGCATCCCACCCATATGGTCCCTGAACATTTCCAGGAGTGATCCCTGAGCAGAGCTAGGAGTAACCCCTGAAAATCACCAAGCATAGCACACACACACACACACACACACACACACACACACACACACACACACACACCACGCTTAAAAAAATTATGTTCCAAACACTCCTGCTTATAATGACACAAAGCAGCTACATATATTTTGATTAGCCAAAGGCCTCCAGAAAAAAGAACTAATTCTATCTCTATATAGCTATCTCTGTACCTATATTATATATGTCTATATCTATATATGCATAGCGATAGCACAGTGGGTAGGGCATTTGCTCTGCATGTGGCCGACCTGGGTTCGATTCCTCTATCCCTCTCGGAGAGCCCAGCAAGCTACCGAGAGTATCCCGCCCGCACAGCAGAGCCTGGCAAGCTACCCGTGGCATATTCGATATGCCAAAAACAGTAACAACAAGTTTCACAATGGAGACATTACTGGTGCCTACTCAAGCAAATCGATGAACAACAGTGCTACAGTGCTACCTATATATATCATATATATAGATATGATATGCATATATAACTATCCATATATAGAGAGTTATGTATGCATATCATATATCTATATATGTGATATATATAAATATATATAGATATATATCTATATATCCATATATACAGAGATGACATATCTACACAATAGTGTGGTATGGTATAGTGTAGATATATTATGAGGAATTAGCTTTTGCAATTATGAAGCTTTGAAAGTCTACAGTCTGTAAGCTTGAAACATGGAAAGCTGGTGAAATAGTTCAGTCTAAATCCAAAGGCCTGATAACCAGGGGAGATGGTTTAAATCCCAGTCCCAGGGAGGGGAGGGGACTAGATACCAGTGTTCAGCTCAAGCTTTTATTCAAAAGGCAAGGGGGATTGCCTTTCACTCTAAACAGATTTCTATCAGAATGGCTGATGGTCACTCATTTGGGGGAGGAAAATCTACTGAGAGCATTGATTAAAATTCTAATCCCATCCAGAATCATCTGCACAAGACATACCCAGGTATACTTTTAGGCGAGTATCTGGTATCTTAATGATTTAAATGATTTAAATGTACATATGCACATGAGAGGAACAATTTCCAGTTTCATCTGAGCTGAATCTGTGTTAGACTGTACGTGCATATGTACAGATATGTGTCCATGTCGCTCCGTGGAGCACATGTTTTCTTCATACTCTATTTTATGTAAGCGCTCTTCAAAAACACTCAGTGAGCAACTTCTATGATCTAAGATCTGCCTGAATCTTAGTGAACAAAGCAAATATAATGCCTGCTCAAAGTTTATGTCACACAAGTTACAAAACGTCTAAGCCCTTGTAGACAATTTAAAACAGTGAGAAAATGAATGATCAAAGCAATAAAGAGAGATATAAAAGTAATCTTTTACTGGATTTGTTTGGTTTTGTTTTGTTTTTTGGGTCACACCCAGCGATGCACAGGGGTTATCCCTGCCTCGAGCACTCAGGAATTACTCCTAGTGGTGCTCGGGGAATCATATGGGATGCTGAGAATTGAACCTGGGTTGGCCGCATGAAAGGCAAAAGCCCTACCCACTGTGCTATCACTTTAACCCCTTACTAGATTTTTTTATTCCTTACACTCTATACCTTCATTATGTAATTTTGTTCTGCTTTGATTGTTAGCTATTAGTTTTAAAATTTTAGACAGACAGTTAGCCTGCTAGGTGACTGAATGTTATAAATCTCACCACCCACAAATAAAGATCCTGATTTCCCAGTTTTCCTACAACTTCCCCAAACAACAACAAAAGCAACATTTCATATTCAGAAGAGCAGTTTAAAAAAATTTAATTCCTTTCATACGTAAAGCTATGCACATCAACTATAAATATTTAACAAGAACCAAGCTCTATCCAACTCATTAAATATTCTTTTATTTTTATTGTGAAATCTTAGATAGGCAAAAGGATATCAATAACTTTGTTTCCTGCCCTTGAGTTCTGAGTCCTTTCAACACCCTTTCAGTCTTTTTCTTTTGGAAGGTTTCTGTATCTTCCGGTGATAGGAACTTGAGCACGAGATGTAACTGGAGCAAGTCGAGTATGAATGCCGCTAGCCAGCTCGGAGCTCTTGCTCCGTGCTGGTTACTGTACAAAGGGTGACTTCATCTTGTCAATCTTTCTCGAACCTTGGATGAGGAAGGACATAGCCAGAAATGACTTGGTGTTAGTGGTTTCAGGGAGAGGCAGTGGGGAGAACCAGACTGCAGAGGTGAAAGATCAAGTGTGCAGGCAGCACATTTTTGAAATTCAACTGTGATGAAAGGAAAAACTAGGAATGTTCCATCCTTGGAATTGAGGGCTCTTAAGCATTTCTGCAGGAGCAAGACGCTGAGCGATTTCGACATGAATAACAATTGACATGAAGTGATGGGTTGGAAAAGTCAAGGAAGATATAGCTTTAGACAGGAGGTGGAGGGGGGAAATCTATTTTGTTTTGTTTTGTGTTGTTGGCTGAATGAGAAGGAGAAAGGAGTGGGTACAAATGACAATGATTTGGAGAAATATAATCAGAGCTCAAGTCCTCTTCTCAAGTTTCTGTGTTCGTTGGCTCAGAAATCCTAAAAAGATACTGGGACACAGAGGGGTCCTTCCACTACTCCTTCTTCACAATCCTCCAACCCGCAACCCGCTCCCCTCCACTCAACTGCAGCCAATTGTGTATGCAGGAGGAAGCTGAACCCTGGGCAGACTGGGGCCTTGGGCTCCAGGCAGAGTCCTAGGCAAATGACAAGGACATTGGGGTGTATGCATTGCCTTCCAGCTATAACATTCCCACCCCGTCTCAAGGAAGAGTTCTGTCTGTGCCCATAGAGTGCAGAGAGCTTTATATTTTCTGGGATTTTTAATATTTATCATAAAATATTAAAGATTTTCTAAATATTAAATATTAAAGAAATTCTAGATTTTCAGAGGTAATATGTAAACGCATCAAGATCTTTCTGACACCAGGACTCGCTCTTGTTCCTTAGTTTATTCATTAGATAAATAAATAAATTATAGATTAAGTTTCTTTTTTCTTCAGAGCCCCCAAAGCCTTTCTAATTGAAAAAAAAACCAGGAAATAGCTCATTGTTTCTTAAAAGCGAAGCCCTAACACTTACTTACAGGAAGTTTCTTCCATTCCAGTTAGCAGTACTGATTTATAAAGCCTGCTGCGGGCTTTCCTCAAAGGGACAGAAAGAAAAAAAAACCCACAGTATGTACTTGCAGCACTCTATGGCAGCCCCTTGCTGATACCAGAGGCATTTTAATAAAATCAGCATGGAAATGCAGGTTTAGTTATACTGACTCCAACTGATAATTAGGTGCAAAAGTTTGACAACCCCTGAAAAAAATGATCGGCATGACTACATGTGGTTTGGAATCTAGATTACAAATTCTGGGGCGATGAGGGGTGGAGAAATCAGTTCTTTCAAGTGAAATGAGAACCTTTGCTGGGGGGCACAGGCCACCTCTGGGGCCCCAGAAGCACGGCTTCGGAGCAGCTGGAACCACTTAGAGGGGCCTGGTGTTCCCACAAAGAGAACAATGACTTCTCCCAGGGGTCTTGATGACTCTCAAAGTGGTGCCACATAGCCCTGCCCTTAAGAAACTACACCTTTGCCTAAATTATACCCTCCACTTCTAAGACTTATATTCCCCAGGGTAGTTTGCACCCAAAGATTTGCATCCAAAGTTTGTGGTTTCTGTTGTTTCTTTTTTTTTTGCTTTTTGGGTCACACCTGGCGATGCACAGGGGTTACTCCTGGCTCCACACTCAGGAATCACTCCTGGCGGTGCTCGGGGGACCATATGGAATGCTGGGAATCGAACCGGGCCGGCTGCATGCAAGGCAAAATGCCTTACCCGCTGTGCTATCGCTCCAGCCCCCTGCTGTTGTTTTTTTTATGCTTTGTTTTTATTACAACTGATGTCCACAACTAAAACAAATGTTCATTTTGAGAGAAGGAGGCCTTTTTTGGCTACACCCACCAATGCTCTTATCATACTCCTGGCTCTGTGCTCAGGGATCACTCCTGGTGGTGCCTTGGGGACCATATGTGGTACCTGGGATGAAAGCTGGTTTGAACAGATGCAAGGCAAGTTCATTCATTATCAGTTGCACTATCTCTCTGGTCCTGAGACAGGTGACACTAATGACAGGTATTTTCTAAGGCATAGGATCATTTCTAAAATCATATAGCATATTTGGATTGGAGAAAGTTGGTTTCAAGTTTCTAGGCAACATTGTCTGAAAATTTAGCCATCTATAGGTATTGTTAAAATGTAAAAAGTTAAAAAAAATAATAAAATTAAAAGGTATAAGAACAAAGGACTAGGAGTGGCTTGAGCACCTTTGACTCCAGATTTTCCTGGTGAAGGCAGGTTTCATCTGAGCACCCAGACCTCACTCATGTCTCCTTCTCTAACCACCCAGGGTTCACTAAATTGACTCATCTCCTGGAGCACTACAGAACCCCATCCATACAGTGAGATTATGTAGAGTATGACTTTAGGGGCTATTTGGGGGTGATGTCCAAAGTGACATGGTCAAAAGCTACATAAAGGTAAATGGTTCTTTTCAAATTTTCCCAGGTCAGCATAGTTCTGCAAGTCTACATGATGACACTATGTATTTCAGAGAGAAGGATATCTTCCTGAAGACCTATATTGTCATTTGAGGAATTGTTTAATAGCTTTATGAATGACAAGATTATTATCCCTCTTTGAAGTTGTGCAATGTACTGTTGACAAAACTGGAAGCAGCGATTCTGCCTGTCATTAGGAGCATCTCATCTCCATAAAAAATTCTTAGGGCGCACCTTTCTCATCTCCATAGTCCATTCTCTCTCTCTTTCTCCCTCTCCCTATTTCCTCCCTTAATCTCCTTCAGATTCCTTCTGTTCTTGGTTTTTTAACTCCCTTTCATCTGGGGTCACTTAGACTCCAAAATAATTCTAACTTGAATATGCAGAATTATTTATTCCTTAACTATATTTTATTTGCACTAGTATTGAGTATTATGTTCTATGCTTTTGCAAAATAACATATTTTTAAGACTTTTTTTTTCTTTTTGGGTCACACCCGGCGATGCACAGGGGTCACTCCTGGCTCTGCACTCAGGAATTTCCCCTGGCGATGCTCAGGGGACCATATGGGATGCTGGGAATCGAACCCGGGTCGGCTGCATGCAAGGCAAATGCCCTACCCGCTGTGCTATCGCTCCAGCCCCACTTTTAAGACTTTTATACAGGAAAGAGAACTTTAAATGCAACTTTATTTAACATTCAATACAGAACTTTAAATACAGCTTTATTTAACATTCAATTTAGTTTCTCTTACCTACCCCATCCTCTGACTCAAGGGCTACCCCTCTACCTGAAATGGCCCACTCATTTTGCTACTCATTCTCTAGAGAGTCCAGCTTTCTGCTCTTATATTAACTTTCTTTCCTTTCTTTAACGTTAAAGTTTTAAAAAGGGAGTTGGCTAGTGTCTGTTACAAATCTCATAGCATCTCCTATCTCTACAATCAAAATCTTTATATTTGATCATGACATATAGTGGATTCCCATTAAGAATTTTCCAATGGAATATTTATGATAGAACGCAGGCAGTCTATTTCTTTTTATATATTACATAGTGGCTTACAAACAGAATTTTTGGTATGTGCTGAGCAAAGTGTTCAGCTGACAGAAATGCTTAAAAGATGGTTATTAAATGACAATCCATCAGCTAAATGGCTTGTTTTCTACCTAACCCAGCAGGAACCATGGAGTTGATCTTCCGAAGTTAAAGAGAAATTTTTCAGAAGTACAGGATCATTTTAGTTTTCTAGGTTTTCAGAACTGATTAATTTATTCATGGGATGAAATTATTCACACTAAAACCAAGTCTATAGTGTTTTCCTTCTTTGGACACATAACACTGGGAAAAGAATTTGAAGAATATTATTTTCAAGATTATTTTTATATATCTCCCCATCAGAATTCTATGAAATAGATATTTCCTGTCCCTGCCCTTCACCACTCCTACAAATAAGGAGACTAAAATTCAAAGAGATCTAGACATCCAATAAATGATGGGATAAAAATTTGATCGCAAAACTACTAATGCTAGATCTTCGACATTTTCTGCTACATTACAGGTTCTGAAACAGCACATCAGAGTCCAGAGTTCTCTTTCCAGTGTAAATGTCTTAAAAGTATGTTATTTTGCAAAAGCATAAAAAACGTTACTCACTACTGACACAAGACTTCAATTTAGAATCCAGACCATCAAGTGTGCACATGATATACTTTGAACAAGGACTCATAAAAACACAAAGTTGGAATTATCTCTAAGGACTTGAGCTAAGTAGGTGGGATCTAGAATGTTGGCTAAGAGCTTCATGGGAGTAGAAACTGAAAGATCGAGGGCTTGTAAGGAATAACACACATTTTTTTAAAATGTTGGATTAGAAATAGAAAAATGGAACTGATGCAATCGTGCAGCAGGTAGAGCATTTGCCTTGCATGCAGCTGACAGGAGTTCTATCCGTAGAGCCAGGAGTAAGCCCTGAGATCCATTGGGTGTGCTCTGTACCCCAAAAAAAGAAAATAGAAGAATGGTAGAAAGTTGTTTTTTTTTAAAAAAGAAGAAGGTAAAATTGGTAGATTATTTTTTGAACCATGGAATCTTAGACCTAAGAGGAATGAGATAAAGCAATTTTCTTTGAAAGAAAAATAAGCATTTTGAGTCACAATTAAAATCAGTTTCATAGTTTATGTGGTACAGTGCGAAATGATCATGCAGGACCCTTGCTCACTTTCAAGGTGGCAGTGACAGATCATTAAGCAACGACCCTTCAAAATGAATAGTTCCATATAAAATGCACACATATTCATGAAGTTCCTTGTCTACAATATTAGTGACACCAAAACTTTACATTTGCATGGCATTTTGCAGTTGATGCAGTATTTTCACAGATAACTAAATTGATGTGCATAGTAATTCAGTTAAGTGAATAAGAGTTGTTTTACTTTCAAAAGATTTTCCCCAGAACAAATGTAGCAACCATAGGATTCTGTTTCTTAATATCCATTTTAATTTACAAAACTATTTTCAAAGGGTAACTTTACACCTTGGGCTGGAGCCATAGCACAGCCATTGGGCGTTCACCTTTCACGCGGCCAACCCGAGTTCGATTCCTCCGCCCCTCTTGGAGAGCTCGGCAAGCTACCGAGAGTATCTAGCCCGCGCGGCAGAGCCTGGCAAGCTACCCGTGCATATTGGATATGCCAAAAACAGTAACAATAAGTCTCTCAATGAGAGAGGTTACTGGTGCCCGCTCGAACAAATCGATGAGCAACGGGATAACAGTGACAGTGACAACGTTACACCTTAACATACATGCCAGACTATACCTACCACCATAAATAGACTACTGTTCACCGAGTCCAATTTTCCTCCCATCTTCCCTGCCCTTTCCCTTGGGAAACCACTATTCTGTTTTCAGATTCTAAGGGCTGTTTTGTTGAGTTTTGTTAGTTTTTGTGATTCGTTTCTTTATAATTCACATGAGTTAAAATTATCTAATAATTTTCTGTCACTTGCTGATTTATGTCTCTTATCATAATAACCCCAAATTCCACCTGTGTTGAAGGTTGACATTCTGATTTAGTAAAATAAGTCTATGCTTTTTGCATTACTGATGTTCAACACCACAGTTTGTTACCAGTTTCTATTTAAATAGGAAACAGTTAACTACATTTGCATAAGAATATGCATCCAGCTAACTCATTGTGCCTACCCTGAGCTGAGGTGTTTTCTAAGCTTTTCAGACTTCAAATTTGAACTTCGTGATAACAGTGAAATGGAGTTTGTTATTCACAGTGTACTCATAAGCATGCTGAGAATCAGAGAAGTCATGTTAAATATTTAAGGTCACGGATCAGTTCGTGAAAGAAATGGGATTAGAATATTATTTTCCAGCCCTTTCTGTGGTGCTCCTTTGCCTAGGGAGATTGCTTACATTTCTCACGTGCTGGAGCACACGCCTAGCATGCAAGAGGATGTCCTGACTTCAATCTCTAGCACAGTAGTCCTGACTACAATCTCTTTCTCAGCACGACTGGGTGTGATGCTGGTGAGGCCCAGCACTATAGGGGCCAAGCACTGAATTGTCAGGACTGCATCGTCCGAACGAACATCACTGGGAATGGCCCCAAGCCCTCTGAGCACTGCTTGGAAGACCCCCTCAAAAATACCAAGAATGGGCTAGTCAGAGATCAGTCACGGGATAGGGAATAAGGCATTTGTTTTGCAGGAGGCTGGTCCAGAGTCCATCCCCAACTCTGCTTGGAGGTTGCTCCTGGCGATTGTTGGGGGAGCCCTTTGGTACAGGGAATCACACTTGGGACTTCAGCATGCGACCAGTGCTCCTGGCCCTCACACTTGGCTTAGTCTTCACTTAGCTCGGCAGCACTCAGCAGAGGGGAGTGAGGCTGGCCAGGAGCCTGTGGCAGGAAGGGAGGAAGGAGATCTCCACTGAGTGGGCTCCTTCCTCTGACATGATAGAGTAGCAGCCGAACAATTTTTATTTAGCTTCAAGTGTCTTTAACCTTGTTTCTATTATTACAGTGTTTCCTCAGGAGCTGTGTACGTTATGGTTTCTGTTTTTATGATGAGGAGTGTGAGTTCTTGCGCTGGAGATCGTCTTACCTATTCCATAGGTTGCCGTTCATTGTCACAGAAAGCTAAAATGATCACGTAGCAACAAGTACCACACATCACAGCTCAATTTAGTATCATGAGAATGAAACGTCAAACACACTAGAAGAAAAATTTTTGGAAGACGAATCTAATAAAGGATAGTTATTCAAAAATCTGTGGAGAGCTTGCAAAAATCAGCCTTAAGAGAAATGATTGAAAAATGAACGCAAGATATCTTCCCATATTCTTCCCCAGAGATGGCAGAGAAGCAGATGAAAAGGTGTTTGCTTTCCATTATTTCTCATCAGAGAAATGCACAGTGAACCAATGAAGTATGGTCTCACGCCTGTGGGCTTGGTCTAGATGACTTCCAGTGCTGACGGTCACTGAGGGTCCCAGCCAACAGAACTCTCGACTGCTGCAGCTGACAGTGGTGGCCACTTTGGAAGGCACTTTGGCATTGTTCTTTAAAATTAAATATACTCTTGCCTGCCTGCACAGAAAAAGCCTGGCAAACTCCCTGCAGCATATTCAATATGCCAAATGCAGTAACAATAACAGGTCTCATTCCCCTGACCCTAAAAGAATCTCCCATCATTGAGAAAAATAAGTAAGGAGAGGCTGCTAAAATCTCAGGCTGGGACAAATGGAAACGTTACTGGTGCCCACTCGAGCAAATGATGAACAACGGGATGACAGTGATACAGTGATGTACAATTAAAATGACCTGTCAAGGAAATTCAAGCCAAAGAGAAAGTAAACCATAATTCTCCCCTTTTTACATCTTTTTCTTTTCACCTTCAGCTTCTAGTTTCTAGAGTAACACTGTAGCACTGTGGTCCTGTTGGTCATCGATTTGCTCAAGAGGACACCAGTAATGTCTTCATTGTGGGACTTGTTGCTACTGATTTTTGGCATATCGAACACACCATGGGGAGCTTGCCAGGCTCTGCCGTGTGGGCGGGATACTCTCAGTAGCTTGCCAGGCTCTCTGAGAGGGGCAGAGGAACTGAACCTGGGTCAGCCGTGTGCAAGGCAAATGCCCTACCTGCTGTGCTATTGCTCCAGTGGGCTGGAGTTTCTACAGTACAAAGTAAAAATATTTAAAGATGAAAAGGGCCTACACTTGAAGAGGATTTATAGTAGGTGAGTTAAAAGTAAATTAATTAACCAGGTCCTATCCTCAGGGCAGAACACTGGATTCCTACTGGATACGCATGAGCTCTTCCATACATCAGTTTCCTTTCCTATTGGATGAACTCATGGGACCGTTTAGGCCACACCACACGTAGGCATCATGGCCATTTCAAGGACTGAAAAGTTCTCCTTGATATATATTGGTGGTAGGGATGGGAAAAAGGAGATTTAAGTCACACCCGGTGACTATTTCTGTCTCTAGGCTCAGGCCTAACCTCTGACTGCCCAAGGTACCATATGTGTTACTGGAGATTTAAACTGGAGTGAGCTGCCTGCAAGGCGTACTATCTCTTACCTCCTGTACTATCTCTCGGTTTCTGTTATGAAACTCTCAGTGACCCCAGAAGTCCCGTTTTGGTCATCAAAAGATTTTGAAAGCAAATTGACTGCTGAATCACCACTTTTGGCACAGATCTATGGCAATGCCATTAACTATATGTGAGCAAAAAGGTATTTATGTATAAATCAATGAGTTTTTTTAACACCTTTTACCTTAACGTCATTGCCCTAAAATACATTATCCACTCCTTATAATAGTATAGTTCCACACCTGATTTTCACTCTTAGTACCTGTAGTAAACAGATCAATTATATGAACACTGGCCAGTGTCTGGTAGTCTCAAAAGTGCCATGCACATGCCATTTAATTGAGCATTACAAACAAGGGTATCACAAAGAACTGACAGACTTAGAAGCAGAACTTATATAATTTCTAGGCCTTTCTATGATATATGAGTTTGGTGGGGGGGAAGTGGTTGAATACAAAAATAATAAGCAGATGACTGCCTTTGTTGTTAAGCTGGATCCTGGCTGTCAGGGATATTTAAATGGGGGTAATGTTTAGGCTGATTATCTTTAGCTAAAAATGATACAGAAAAAAAGCAGAACCCACCAGGAATAACCACAAATCTCATGTTGAAATAACAATACAAAATTTGAGAATTTTTCTGTTTGAAAATAAGACCTTAGGAGATGCGATCTTCAACCTGAGTAACAAAACTGCTTTACGTCCAAAACATGGAGGGCATGAGTTTTCCTTAGAGAAGGAGTCTGCAGAGGCACCAAGTTTTCACCAAATATATCACCCATTGTGGCATACTTGGGGTGAAAAGGATGAACTCTAGCATGGGAAGAAACACCTGTGGCAAGAACGTTCTCCAGGGTAAGAGAGCCGAACTCTGTATACCTCATTCCTCAATTATGAATTGAAGAGGATAACAGTGTCTATTCCTGCATATCTTGTGGGTGTTTTCCAGGAGTAAATGAAATAATTGTGTGAAAAAGCATCGACTTGGAAGACATGCTTATTAAGCACTTAGCTATTTGTTATTCTGGAAGACTCTCAAAAACAAAACATTAAGATGCCACCTGGAGTCAAAAGAGGGGTGAAATAGAATCAGCCAAGAAATGTCCCAAATTTAAGGCAGCTAAAGCCTATAAAGTCATCCCAATTTGCCCATTAACCCTGTGAAGGTGGTTGAAAGGGTCTGAGTTTCAGAAGCAGTTGACTCGTACTGGGAAAATAGCTGAATTTCTAAGAAGAAAAAAGATACTCCAGAAGCAGAGGGAGAGAATTGCTGGAAGCTGATAGGGGTATGTGGTAGAAAGTAACAAATCTCCCATTCCAAACTGCTTCAAACTAAAAGTGAGCTCAGAAAGTCAGAATTAATGGAGACTGGGAGTTAATATGAGTAACATCTTGAATGTTACATGTTGAAATATTTTACTTGCTTCCATTGCTGATCGGGTGGGTGTTGGGGGGAACCACTATCAGTGTATGGAGTGAGTGGGGAAAAGACCCAGTAGGGAAGTGACTGGAAGAGAAGGGGGCAAATAAAGAATTCCTAAAATATCTCAAGTGAAAGGGACGTGGCAGTGCCTGGGAGTTAGAACAGTGCAGAAGGATTCCAGGTAGGACATTCATGCCTTGGGAGCAAAGTGGATGGAATTTGCCAATGATCACCAAGTTGGAGGACTAACGCCAAGGAGAAAGATCTAGTGCCATTTCCCCAAACTGAGAAGCCAAAAGAGAAAACTTGTGTTTTTAAAAGGTGCAGAAAAGCATTAACTCAGCAACAGGCTGACCTAGGGGTCACCCCTGGTTTGTGTAAGAATGGCAATCTCCCAAGTGACCTTGGTTAAGAAGAAGACAGCACCCAGAGAGACTCAGGGTGGAGGGAAATGGAATCTGTATGTGACTAATTTCAAGAGTCTCCACTTCCACATTTAGCTAAATTTCCCTTTGGTTGGGCTCACAGTTGCACCAGTCATGATTTCTATTGAGGTTGATTCCATTTTTTTTTCTATTAAAGGATTTTCAATACTGGCAGCTGCAAATCATGTAGGCACAGTTGACCAGTTACCCCTTCATTGGCAAAAGCAGTGAAACAAATGTACTCTTCCCATGCTACATGGGCACACAATGACTAGAGACTGGAACTTTTGTATGTGTACCCAAATAAGAGAACTTATTCACTGAAAAACAAAGGAAAATCGACTAGAAAATTGATCTCGAAAGGGATGAAAATATGAAAACAGTCAATGCCACAAGCAGGAAGCTACAATTAGATTCCTGGACAAAGAGGGAAAGCGAGGAGTCAATTGACAGTGACTGAGCTCCTTTTATGTGTCAAAAGCACCACAAGTGGAGAACATAGCACCCCTCCGCCCTTGCTCTTAGTACTGTGAGAGACACATTTAGTACAGAAACAATTCCAAGAGGGTTTGCTAAGTTTTAAAGGGGAGAGGAGTATATTTTTATTTGGATGCACCACCTTGAGATTGGGCCCCCAGGCTCAGGAGTCCCATTTTGGGGTAAAAAAAAAAAAGTAAAATACCAAGAAGTCAAGTAAATTGTTGAAGGCCAGATGGTGTGATTATTAAGGCTTGATTTCCATTTCAGAATTCAAGTGGCAGAAGCCAAATTCAAATTAGTCAAAGAAAGAGACAAATCCAGTGGCTTCTATGATGCAAAAGTACATGGCTGATGGGGCTGGAGCAATAGCACAGCGGGTAGGGCATTTGCCTTGGCATGCAGACAACCCGGGTTCGATTCCCAGCATCCCATATGGTCCTCTGAGCACTGCCAGGGATAATTCCTGAGCGTAGAGCCAGGAGTAACCCCTGTGCATTGCCAGGTGTGACCCCAAATTAAAAAAAAATAGTACATGGCTGAGAGTCAGGGCTGACTCACGTAGATTCAGAGGGCCCTTCTGTTTCCTGACGTGTCTCTACTTTATTCTGTGTTGCTTCACATTCTCCTCCGTGGGGAAAGAAGGTGCCTCTCAGAAGTCTGAGTCTTTCAAAATCCTTTCACCATAGAGCCCACGCATGTTGACTCTCAGAAACGTTTTGCTTAGCCTCTAATTGGTTGACTTGAACTAATCACGGTCAGGCAAGATAGCATGTGTGGATGGCCTGGGTCTTGTTGTGGTGAGACAAGTGCTGCCATTGATCGACATCCTCACCAACATCAAGGTCAGCGTGGAGAGTCATGTCTCTGAGTGCCATTTCCCCCTAGGAAGGGAATGAACACACCCCCGAGTTCATCACAGACACTAGAAAGCTGCAGAGCTGAGCTGAAAGTCCAGACTGCATTCCAAAGTCTGCGCTTTTTCACCCTAAAGAGTGTCCTGGCTCCAGATGAATGAGAACAGGAAAAAGATAAGATGACGGGGCAACCAAGAGAAGGCAGGAATCAGGGGGGAGGCCAACACCTGAAGAACAAATGAGAAGAGGAAGCCAGAAAATTGCAGCAGTGAGTGTGTGGGAAAAATTAAAGCAAAGATAAGAGGTGGGGGGAGGGGAATACTAAAGGTCCATCCTGCGGCCTTCAGCCCTCTCCTCTGGAATCCTTACTAGAAGCTGAGTTATTTTTGTTGTTGGTGGTGTTGTTCAGAAAGCCTTTTCCTTCTCTCTTATTAAGAAGCTGAGAACCAAATGGCCTATTACTCTTTTCAGAGGCTACTTTGGCGTCTCACAACAATACACATTTGACTGGGCCTTCTCCCATTCATTTCCCTTCTCAAAGACACTGAGAGGTAGAACATTTCCTTCACCCCACTTCCCTCCTCCCCCACTACCAATTAGGACTGTAGAGACCCATAGGGATTGCCACAGTGGCTTGATTTTAACTGCAGACACCTAAGCCACCCGGTGCTGCTGATGGATTCTGCCCTATTAGACCCCGTTGGCCCTTCTTCCTATTTATCAAGCTCATTTGCAGTATGACAGATTCAGAAGTCCAAGTAGACCCAGAGCTCAATTTGCCACCACCCTGGTACGCAGCTGTTCGGAGGCTGGGATAGTGTGGGTGCAATCAGGGATAGTGGATAATCTGTTCTCACAGAGCTGACAGTTGGGATAGAGAAAGCAGAAAATAGACATGGAGGCCACAGAGTAACATGACACAATCCTGGCCAAAAGAATAACATAAGAAAGGTCACAAAAGAGATCCCTGTGTTCTGGTGTTCAGAAAAGAAGAAGAGAGGGGAAAGAGGAGGGCCAGGCCGCTGATGATCTTTCATATCCTAATTTGCCTATGAATGGTTCTCCTGAAGCCGTCATTTGCATAAGGGCAAGTAAGGTAATTTGGGCATGTGCTATCTGATCAGTCATCTCCCTATCACCCACACCCTCATTTTTACATGCAACCAAATAGGTTGTTTCGATCAAATGACCTCATAGGGTGTCACCAATCAGAGAGCAGAAACAACCAAGGGACAGGAATATATAATGTTGATAAATCTAAGATCACTGCATAAGAGGGACGGAAAGCTAAAGATAGGTGCCTATGAAAGAAGAGGTGCTGTCCAGAATACAGAGACTTCAGCCAGCAAGGTTAGACCTACCCGAGCTGTTAAATAAAAAGCAGTACTTCCCCCTTATTCCCAATGTTCCCTCCAGGGAGAAGGAATACAAATGGTAGGAAATGTCTGGCTACTCTTCCCCACTTCACCTATTCACTCTGCCTTGGAGAGGTGGGGGAATGTGGAGAGGGGCTCCACGAGAGACTATTACAGTGCATACATTTCTCAAAACCACCTTTATGACTTTCAGAAGTTTTAGTGCCAATTGAGATGTGGATGCTCTATAGGTTGAATTATTCCACCCATATCAATTCATGTATTGCAAGCACTAATGCTCGGGACCTGAAAATGTGGCTGTATTTGATTCTTTCAAGGAAGGCTGGAGTTAAATGAGGTCACTCTGTGCGAGCAGGGGAGGTGGGCCCTGAGCTGGTATTTATGGCATCTTTGTAGGAGGATGAGTCAGGACACAGGCACAAACAAAAGCAACACCATGTAACAATCCACGTAGGAGAAGATAGCCACCTATAAACCTAGGAGAGAAGCTTCAGAAGAGAGTAACCCGCTAGACACTTTGATCTTGGACTTCCAACCTTCTCTTGAAGAGAACATTTTCATGTGTTTTGAAGGCACAAGTCTGTGGTATTTGTTACAGCAGTTATAGCAAGCCCATACACTATCAGCGTTAGACCCCGTGTGCTGAGAAAGCTCAGATTGCATCCCTTCATCCCAGCCTTTATGGGGGAGATGGTTTCAATCCAGCAATTTCTTCATTGACTCAATAACAAGCTAAGGGTTGGCCTTCATTTACCTTTCTATTTTTTTTTAATTTTGTTCAGATGTAAAGGAGTAGGTCTCCTTCATATTTATTACCTCTCCTCAAAGAACTCCACAATAGGCTGTAATTATCAAGACAAGCAAAATTATACTTTGTAACAGATAATCTCTACATCTCAGTGGCTTAACCGAACCTCTAGGATTTCCAGCCTTCACATTCTGTCCTCAGCTTGCCCAGTTGGAACTTGGATCCTACATGTCCAGCACAGCTCAGCTAGGAGACAGCTTAGTCTAGTCACTCGGTCACCCAGAGATCCCATGTCATTACAAGGATCTGTGGTCACCGCGGTGGGAGGAAATGAAAGTGATGACTGCACATTGGTGCTTAAGCCTCCTGCCAGAAATAGCACACATCATCTCCAATCATATTTCATCATCCAGTGCAACATCAGAGAGGACAGGGAAGTGTAACTCTATCCTACCTCCAGAGGAAAGCAATCTGGGAATATTTGGGATCAGCTTTAATGACCACCATATGGATACTCATCTCTGCCTCTGGGGGATTCTAGTGAGGAGTCAGAGGTTGTCCTTCTACCTCTGTGTCCATGAGAAGGTCCTCAGATAAACAGGTCATGCCCAAGACATGATTCCAGACACAGGCAGTATTTGGAACTTTGTAGGATGTGAGTTATATCTGACTTCCCACCCCCTAGAAGTCATAGAAATCCCCTGCCAAGCCATTGTCAAGACATAAACATAAAAAAATTCCAGTCTCAAAATAGGGATAAATGAAGGAAGAGGTCTTCGGGTTTGAAAAATAAAAGATAAAAAAACTTTATTTTTTTTAGGTCACACCCAGCGATGGTCAGGGGTTATTCCTGGCACTGCACTCAGGAATTATTCCTGGTGGTGCTCTGGGGACCATATGGGATGCTGGGGATTGAGCCCACGTCGACCACATGCAAGGCAAACACCCTACCTGCTATACTATGGCTCTGGCCTCTCTTTTGTGTGTGGGGGGGAGGGGGAGGGCAGGGGGGGAAGCACACCCAGTGGTGCTTAGGGCCTACTCCTGGTTCTGTGTTCAGGAATCACCCTTGAGGTCACCCAGGGAACAATATGTGGTGAAGAATCAAACTTGAGTTAGCCACAAGCAATGCAAGCCTGAAGTTTTACCCCTCAGGCCCCCATAGGTTCCAATTTAAATGATCCCAAAGTGAGTCATGGCATGATCAGGGATAACGAGGGAGCTTAGAGCAAGGCAATTTCAATACATTTAGTTTAATGACAAAGAACCGGAGCCTAATGACTACAAAGATCGCTTTCTTATATCAGGACTTTTGATGGGGAAAGAAAAAGGTTCCTTTCTTCTTTACTATCCCGATCACAACTTCTTTCTTTCCTTCACAGACTAGCGACCACAGCTCTTCCAGTTTATCTGTCTTGGTTGGGGAGACGCAGAAGTATACAAAGGGAACAGAGGATTAAGAGAGAATTAGAAAAAACGAAGCTAAAAGAGCATTTACAGGTGTGATGCAATGAAGGGAAAATCAAATCTCAGAAAAGAAGGGACCCTCCCCGCCACTCCCCTAGCCCCCCACCCGGGGATTGGCCAAACCCGGCGAGACACACTCAGCCACTGGGAAGCATTCACCATTCCAGTTGGCAGGGAGGCTGATGTACATTCCGAGCCGCGTTATTATTACTGCTCATATTTATAGGACCATTTCTAAAACTAGTAGCCTCCGGGTCAGCAGACCCATTTGAGAATGAAGGCAGGAAATGAACTTGTAAGCATCATCAGAACTGTCCGCTTCCTCTTCCTCTTTCACACTGACAACATGGGTTTAGGAAGGATGGGAAAGCACTTAGCTCGGGGTGGTGATTAGGGGCTCCAGATGTTACCTCACCTGCTCCGAGTCTGCAGCTGAGACTTGAAAATTTGTTTCATCTAAATCCTTAAGCTGGTTTCAAGCATGGGTCCCAGAAGCAAAATTGCATGCCATAAAAATAACCCCTGGATGCAATTCCCGGGCTCAAAGGCCTAGGCTGCAGGACTGAGCTGTTTTCGGAGGCTGGAACTGCTTCTGCTTTGGGGCTGCCCCAGATTTTCAGAAATGGCTGGGAAGCGGTGAGAGGTTTCAGAGATTTGCTCTGGTAGCTTATCTCCTTTCTCTGCTGTGTCTTATGAGGAAGGATAGGTGGAGTGGTTTCCCACGGTTCTGGGAATTGGGGTTGTGGCAGAGCTTGGGCTTACTTCTGCTGGATAGGCTTTCGGCAGGAAGAATGACAGGCCTGCAGGGGATGCTACTACTCCTTTTCCATGTTCTAGAAGCAGACATATATGTGCAACTTAGGAAGGAAGTTGACAGGATGTTTGTTCCTTGGGGTGACAGGTGTTCATGTCCTGCACAGCTGTATTCTGCAAAGTACGTCAAGAAGGGGTGTATGTGTGTGTGTGTCTGTGTCTCTGTGTGTGTATGTGTCCTCATATGTTTTATCTGAGGACATTTTGTTGTAACTTTGACCTCACTTTGTTCCTGTGTCCAAATGGATTATCTAGACTCCCAAACCCCAGCTGCTGGAGATTCCCACATTTCCTTTAGTCTAGGAAGCAGCAAACACAGAATATCCCAAATCTATTGCAAACATTCAGACAGCCAGATGTGTGAGACAGCCAGTTTTACTGCCCTATCTCTAGGTTGCTCTCATTAGCAGGAAAAAAAAAAAGGCAGTCTTTTAGAGCAGATGTGGATTGCTTCATTCAGAACATCTCGAGTTCAAGGTCTCCCTGAAAGCCTTGCCAGCTTTCCACATTAGGAGATGTGGTTTTATCCTGCCACCATAGACTAGATTCCAAGCTCTGCCACTTCATAGGCATGTGACCTTATCTAGGTTCCATTTGCCCTTTTTCTCCCATCTGAAAATGAGAACAAAGAGTCCTGCATTTATGGCTGAGTTGCTGTAGGGCAATATAAAAAAGTTCGATACTTTGCCCTTCATTCAGTGAATGGCCTTGCTTCCGTCTGTCTTCCATATGTGAGAACCTGAGTCCTGGGCTGGGGATCAGCAGGCAAGGACGTAAGCTGAGAGTTGTATCTCTGGGACGACTGAAACACAATTCAGGACACTTGGTCTTCAATGAAGATCAAGATCAACCCCAAAGGGCCAGGAGGGAGAGAGAAGCAAGTTATTGTGCAAAGGGTTAGACAAAGGAAATCAAGTTTGAGCAAAGAGACTCCAAGTGGTCAGCAGGAAACCAGACCTGTAGACTCTACCCTAACTCTCAAAAGTATAGTAGGATGGCTTCTGCAGAGGAAGACTCCAGGAGGAAAGAACTATAGGTAGTTTGGACCGTGACATAGATTGTTGATACTGTTCCTTCCCAGGTCCATCTGTAGGAATTTAACAAAAATGCTTCAGAAAAGGTGGCCCTGAATGGAGCAAAATTTCTCTTTAGCTTGCCACAAAAATACAGGACTTCTCTTGGAGAACTCACTCAAGAAAAGAACACTTCCTGAGCTGTCATCTTTCTATTTCACCTAGCTTGCTACTTTTGCAGTATTTACAGCATCTAAGAAGACATGACAATTTGTCAGGATGCCCTCTGCTGAGTCTACAGTACCACTCTCCTTCTGGGAAATTGCACAGTAATGCTCAATCACTCATGGAAGATAAAAATTACTGTCTAGATTACAGAGGGACCCCAAAAAGCTTGGTGGACATATCTTCATCAGTTTTACAACTTGAAGATGCACTACACATGCATCTACAAACGATCATGATTGTTGTTCCCTTTCTTATCTCCTTTACTCAAATGCCTTGGTTATTGTCAGACTCCGTAGCTCTTGGTCTTTCACTTGGGCATTAACTCCAAGGACAACTACAAGAGCCCAGTGCCAGGTTCAAAGTGGATATTTGAATGTAGTCCAGCAGCTGACTTATCCCCCTACAAGAGAGCACAGCTATTTCTGAGGCAGCTAGGAGTAGATCCAACTATTTTTGAGTCTAATGATGATGTCACACTTTTGGAGGAATGGGGGTTGGGTCACAGTCAGCAGTGCTTAGGGGTCACTCCTGGAGAAGCTCAGGGCACCATATGCAGTGCTGGAGATTGAACTAGTCTCAACTATATGCCAGGTAAGCATATTATCTTCTGTCCCACCTCTCTGGATTAATATCATACTTTTAAATTTTATTTTATTAATTTATTTTTTCTTTTTGGGTCACACCTGGCGATGCTCAGGGGTTACTCCTGGCTCTGCACTCAGAAATTTCTCCTGGCGATGCTCAGGGGACCATACGAGATACTGAGAATCAAACCTGGGTTGGCTACGTGCAAGGCAAACACCCTACCCACTGTGCTATCTCTCCAGCCCCTCATATCATATCTTTAATAAAGCATAAATGAACCTCTTTGACCCTCCTTTGTGACTGGACAATTCCCAAGCCATAGTCCTCCCTTGAACAAATGAGGGATTCTCAAATTTAGTGCGTCTATGAGTACCAACTGAATAGAGAACACCATCCTTTCTCACCAGCCCTTCTTGTGGGAAACACCCCCATGCCCACCCCTGCTTTTCACTCTACTTGAGGTAGCTGTCACTAAAGGGTTTTCTTGCTACCTAGCTTTCCTGCCTTCTGGAATCCTGTTCAATTCAACCAGTAGGAAGTATCAGCAGTAGGAGGGAGGAGAGTGAGGGTGGGGAGGGTGATAATGCCTTAATTTAATCACCCCTTCTGGCCCTCCAAAGGAAAACATAGCCGTAATTTACTAGAAAAAACTGTGAGCCCCTTATAGAAAGCAGAACTTTTTTGCAGTCTCATCTTCTGCCCCTTCTCATGCTGGCCACTAACTCACTAATGCCACCCACTTGCAACCCCAGGCCACCCAGAGTCTGTTTGAGTCTTGGCCCAGGTCTAGGCAAGCCCATCAGATTCTGCCCCTGGGGCTCTACACTGAGCTGTAAGTTCACTGGACTTCCTTGGGTCAAATGGAAGAAATGCAGCCAGCAGCAAAGATGAGCTTATGGACCTGCAAAGTCAAAGTCAAAACTGGATCCACCGGGAGATGAGTCAGTAGGTGGAAGTAAAAAGCAGGATTCAAAAGATCGTGGGAGGCAAATTGAATCCAACAGAAGCCATGAAATATGAGTGTGGGGTGGGGGGTGGGGGGCGGCCAGAGGCTTCTGACTCTTGGTGGAGAGCAGCCCTAGAGGACTGAGGAACAGCGAGGAAGGGTGTGCTGCAGAGGGAGGGGTCGCATAGTAACCAGTTCCTGGGGGAAAGGGCTAAATCAGTAGTTCCCAAATGGTCCTCTGTGGGGCTTGGAACCGAGTTGTGTTCCCAGTCTCAGGAGTGGGGGCTCATGGAACATGAACACAATTACTCCTAGAGAGATACTGTGATTCTCTTGGTTTCTAAATTATCCAAGTATACTTCTCTCCTGCCAGAGTGGGGGTGGGGTGGGTTTGGAGTGTGTGTGGGGAGAGGATTTGAGGGTTTATCACTCTGATGTTCAAATCTCAGCACTTCAAATCCTTATGGGCCTCAGTCATAGGACTGCCTTCTCTTTTGTTATTATTGTTGTTGTTGTTGTTGTGTGTGTGTTTATTAGAACTCTATTTTACCCCTTCCTTTCACTGATGTTGTTATTGTGAAGAGCAGGGGGTTGTGTCATTGGTTGTCATGCACAAAAACTCTACACACTATGCTTTTTCACTAAGGATCATATTGGCATTGATGGCAGAATTTTACTCTGTGTGTGTGTGTGTGTGTGTGTGTGTGTGTGTGGTAGGGGCGGTGCCAGGGATTGAACTTAAATTGAGGCCTAATTCCTTTGAGGTAGACTTCCTTCCACTGACATTTTTTTTTTTTGGTTCCCTCAGAGCTATCTCTATCAAACCACTCACTAATCCTGAGCACGCTGTTTCCTTCCCAGCTGCCCCAACTGACCTCAGTAGCACTCTTGTCACTCCCCCCTCCCTGGGAACTGGCTTTCTGCATTAAAGCCCCCGCTGCTGGGAAGTGTCTTTCAGTATATTGCAAATGGAGAGTCCTGGAATCTCTGACTTTTGAATAAAGAACAAAGACTTACTTCAAAATGGCATCCCCTTTCTGCTGGCCATAGCCTCATCGACAGCCCGGGGATTTGCATTACATGATCATCTGCAGGTCCAGAGTCTTCCAGAAGTTGGCCTCATGAAGCGCGATGAGTCCCCTCACCCCAGACGGGATTTATGGTGGGGATTTCCCCAGTTCTCTCCATCCCCCTGTTGCAGAACATTTTGAGTGCCTTGGGCCCAAGCCCATTCAGGCGAAAGTGATTTATAGTCTGCTTCAATCAACCCCCTCTGTAAGACCCTACAAGCCTCCCGAGAGCCAGGAGAAACATTAAACATTAAACATTTTGTGGGGAGAAAAGAAGTAAAGTAGAGCTCTGTGGGCATTAGCTCTCCTAGGTGAGGCGGACAGGAAGGGTATCAATTTGGATTATATTGGAAGCTCTCTCCACATGCTTGCATCTAAAGAGTTTTCCAGAGATTGTTCTTTGCCTTAAAAACATGTAGTAGGTAGGGGATATGGTGCCGCCAGAAGGTCAATCTGTACCTGCAGGGCGAGTGCATCAGCAGCCTGATGGTGCCTTCGGTCTCCCTAATACTCCAAAATTGCCACTGTGCCTTTGGCAGGACCCCAACAACTTGCGACCAAATTTACCAAGAAATTGAATGGCCAAAAGTTAGATATGTGGAAGCCACGCCTACGAACCACCTGTATCTCAGCTTTACAAGCTCATTTTTTGGCCTTATTTCAGAGACCCGTAGATAATCTCAAAAGAGATCAAAAGCCTCACTTAATCTCAGACCCACTCATGGCTGGACATACTGGCACAAATCAGAGGGGAGCAGGTTGGCCTGGTGACCAGCCCAAGCAGAGTGACTGGCAGCCACTTGCTTCCACAATCCAAAATTGCTGCCATACTCCCGGCCTGACTCCATCTCAGGATGGATCTCACTGAGACGAAATCTGCTGAAAATTCTAATATGCAAGTTTAGTGATTGAAATCTCTAGGCTTTCTCAGGGTCGGGATGGGCTACCTCCTCCCACCTCCCTGTACTTCCAGAAGCCTTGGCAGTCATATCCACACCCCAAAGCTGCCGCCCAGTTGAAAAGCTAACCAATCTTACTGTCCCGATAAAAATACCAAATGCCCTGAACAAACACCATGACCTCTTGGCACCTGTATTGCAAACCATATTGCACAAAAGGAAAAGGAGGGAGAGAGGAATAAGGAAAGTGTCTCCCATAGAGGGAGGCTGGGGGTGGGTAGTGGGGGGTTGGGGGATGGTAGAAGGGAAACAGGAGACATTTGTGGTGTAAAATGTACACTGGTGGAGGGATGGGTGCTGGATTATTGTACGACTGAAACCCAGTTATGAACAGCTTTGTAATGGTCTATCTCACTGACATCCAATTAAAAAGAATTTTTTAAAGTGTAGTAGGCATAGATTGTCATTTACTCTTCCCATATAATATATTTGTTCACTGGTCCTGGGATTCAGTTCCTTCTGGTAATAAGAAGTTTTCCAAAGACTATTATCATATCAATCCACCCTCTGAAGGTGGAAGACATAGCAAATCATGAGTGACTTCCTGACATGACTGCCCCATAGGTATGTTCTATGGCACACAAATCCATACAGTCCACTGTGGCAGATTTGAAGGGATAGGTTCGTGGGATATCCCTGGTTTGTTACTTGCCTCTGCCCTTACTCATTCTGTTATGTAAAAATGACCTATTTAGCAACACCATTATTCAAAACATCACCCCCAATCAGGAACTATCCACAAAGAGTGGTGTGCAATTATCTTATTTTGAGCCTATTGATTCTATCTTCTCAGTAAGATGGTCTTTCTTCCTGGGCATATACATAGAATTCTATTTTTGTATATGTTGTCTAGTGACATACCTGCCCATTTCTCCAGTGCGCAGCTGCCAGGAAATTTTCTGGATGAGGAGAATGGAGTCAAACTTTGACTTTTGGTGTTGTACATTGTTCAGTGGTTGGAGCCATCAACAATGACAAAAACATTCTTTTGTCCTCAGAGCAGCCTCCCTTTCTAAAAATAGTGTTTCCCTTTTCTGGGGATAGATAACCTAATTGCTGTTGGAATGGTTGTAAGAGGGAATGAGTGGACTTTAGAGGAAGGCAGGCTGGGATAGAATTCCACTTGTCAGTGGCCCAAGTCCTATAGTCTATTACCCGTTTTTAAATTGTCTTAAGAACAGAGATTACAAACAGAAAGACATGGATCAATGAAGAGGAGATAACACAGGTAATATGGTCCCGGACGAGTCAGAAGCTTTTGTTGAATTTAAACAGAGTGAACAGAGTTAATCCTGGAACATTTCAACTCCAAGTTTTCTTCATTATTTTACTCTGATGAGTTACTACCCAGCCCAATCAAATTGACAGCAAATGGTCTTTGGTTACTTATTCCTCCAACTGTCTTTTTTTCCCCTCTCTCTTTCAAAAATGTAATAACACATCTGGGATCTATTATATGGTGGCATATATTTCGGTATATGTTTCTGCTAATGCTTTAGTAAACAGAGACCACATGAATGTTGACTGCTCAAATACAGTAGCCACTAGTCTGCCTCAAGCAAAGCTCAATATGAAGTTAAACATTGCAGGATTAAAAAAGAAAAGCGAGTCCATCAAAAGTGGGAGCGTAGGCCAAACTGTATCTGGATCCCTTTTTATAGTTATACTTCTAAGGGGAAAGCTTTCACAGTATATATGTATAAGATATATGTGTACATATCTTAAATATATATATTTATATACATAGATATTTAAGATATATATATTTGACATATATATATCTGTCACTGTCATCCTGTTGCTCATCGATTTGTTCAAGCGGGCTCCAGTAATGTCTCTCATTGTGAGACTTATTGTTACTGTTTTTGGCGTATCCAATATGCCACGGGTAGCTTGCCAGGCTCTGCCATGTGGGCGAGATACTCTCGGTAGCTTGCCGGGCTCTCTGAGAGGGGTGGAGGTCAGCCACGTGAAAGGCAAACACCTTACCCGCCTTACCGCTATCTTAAATGTGGGCTAGAGCGATAGCCCAGCAGGTAAGGTGTTTGCCTTGCACGCGGCCGACCTGGATTTGATTCCTCTGCCCCTCTTGGAGAGCCTGGCAAGCTACTGAGAATGTCTCACCCATATGTTAGAGCCTGGCAAGCTACCTGTGACATATTCGATATGCCAAAAACAGTGACAACAAGTCTCACAATGGAGACGTTACTGGTGCCCAACTGAGCAAATCGATGAGCAACAGGATGACAGTGACAGTGATACAGTGATCTTAAATGTGAGTTACCAGTTACCAGTTAAGAACACCTTTAGGCTTTTAATATCAGTACACTTAGATAATGCTGGATAAACACCCAGTATTTTGTTATTGTTTTAATATTTTCTTAAACAAAAGCCTTGGTTCACAGCAAACATCTCTGTGAGTCTCTTGGTCTTTTCCTCATGGTTAGGTGATGGTTACAGTGGCACCAGCCATCAAATCCACACCAAACTGAAGAGCAGGAAGTAAGGTGGTAGGAGTAGGCACATGTTATGTGTGTTCTTTTTATTAGAAACATAATACCTTTCCTAGAAGCACCAATGAAATTCACTATGCGTTAGTTGAAAGGAGCCTAGAAAGATATTCTTTTACTTATTCAAATATCTGTCTTGAGGCAGAAAAGAGGGGGAGAAGGCAATGGGTACTAGACTTGCCATCATTAGTACTTGTTTTCATGAGTCATTATAGGCTGAGATCTCCCCATTTGCAAGATCCTATACAGACTATGGAGGAAATAAAAACCTTAGAATCAGACACACTAAAGATCAGGTCCTGGGCCTGAGACTTTCTAAGTGGGATGTCCCTGGACATATCAAGTTCTTCCTCTGAACCTCTATTTTCTCACTCCTATTAATATTGATGTTTTGTGCTGATTGCACAGAAGCACTATTCGAGTGAACGGTGGTAGCACGCTGATAAGCTCAGGAGGAATGTAAGAGCCTGTTCTTACTTTGCGGGAATGTCAGTCTCACTGGTTCAGGATTTGTGGGTCTTTCTTCTTCTTTCCTTTCCCTTGGGCCATTATTTCATAGCATCAACCCTAGGATATGACCTCACTGCGTCATGTTCAATCTTATATCTTCAGTGCCCAGTATACCGTATTCAGGAAATGTTTAATGGAAGAATGAATTTCCCAAGAAGCCTGAATTAGTTGGGGGAAGGGAAGTTGGAGTTTTATTTACCTCTTCAACAAAGACCATTCCAGGGAATTATGGAACCTCTTTTTAAGGATCAATAAGCAGGGGCTGGAGACACAATATGGGAACCAGGGACACATTTTTTGCATCCACAGGGACTGGACCCTGACATACATGATTCCCCCAAGCACTGCTAGGGTGGCCCAGTGGCTCCAGCTCTGTTTGGCCCAAGCATTGGAACCACCCACTCTGATTGTCTGAGTATTGCCAGAAATGGTCCTTGGACCCCTAGAACGTTGCTTGGGAATCCCCATTAAAAAAAATAAATAGGCAAGAAACTCTAAAAAGTTGGTAGTTGTAAAAATAGTTTACTTTTATATTCTCAACTTCCCTCAAAGCTGCTAGATATAAGAAGCAAGAAGCCCTGGCTGCATTTTCAAAAACAATAAGGGAATATTCTCAAATCTAAAAGAAATGGTGGTGGGGAAATGGCAATAACTTACAGATTTCATTACCTCTAGCTCAGTGCCAGAAGGGCAAAGGAAGCCCGAGGACAAGGAAAGTGGTCACGTTCAGGAGCAGAACAAGAGTCCTCTGGCAAGCAGGGCAGCTACAGCTAAAACTGCATAAATGTGGCCCAGGGGAAAGGGTTCGCTTGAGGACTGAAAAGTAGAGGGCAGTCTTGTGGCTGATCACGCAATGAACAGCCAATTCTCAGCTTTCAGAAGAAGGTCCCCAGGTAAGGAAAAGACAGAATTAAATATAGTAGGTTAGAGGGTACAGGGATGAAGCCAAAGCAGGTTCGGATAATAGAAGAGGAAAAAGGAAACAATTAGGAAATTTCAGAAAGAAAACCCTAATAGCCTTCAAACTACATGAAAACCACAGAGCAATGGCTCTGCGAAGTAATAATGTTATCTGGAGAAAGCCAATTGCTTTTTAATTTTTTTTCAATTGAAGTAACGTGGTGTACAATGGTTTCCATGCTTGTGCTTTTGGCATATAAATACGTTGCACCACCACCACCACCACCAAAGTGTCCATACTCTCCACCTCTGTTCCTAAGGTCCCTTCTGAAAAAACCCATTCCTTTTCCTTTCACCCCTCCACCTCCAAACCTTGCTTAGTAACCCCAGTTCTGTTGTAAGAGGTCAAGGGTTTGTTTTCATTGGACATTTTCCTTCCCCTTGCTTTGTTTCTTTACATACTGCATACAGATGAGATCATCTGGTTTTCGTTCGTCCTTCCCTCTGACTTATTTTGCTGAACAAAACATCATTTACTTCCATCCAAGTTGTACTGCAAGGCAAGATTTCTTCTTTTCTTATAGCAAGTAGTATTCCATTATGTATATATACCACAATTTCTTTATCTGCTGTTGGGTATTTGGATTACTTCCAGAGCTTGACTATGATACTAAGGGTGCAATGAGCATTGGTGTGCCTTTATGTTTTCAAATTTGTGTTCTTATAATCTTGGTGTGTAAACCATTTTTAAGAGAAAGGAGATATGGCATGTCCTTATGGCAAATGAAAATTTGCCAGAAAGATATGGATGGGGATGAGATGAAAACTGTATAATAATGAACAGACATAGAAGAAATAATATACAAGATGAAAGAACACAAGTATTCCTCGTTAGGAAAAACGACAGAACGAGAAATAAAGAACTCAAAATAGTACAACAAATCACATCGGAAGTAAAAACTATGAGGAGGACAAAACAAATCAAGACAACAAATCATACTGTAAGGGAAATGAAAGAGGAGTAGAGAAAATTTCATTGTGTTGGCTTCACATCAGGGATAACCCCAAGCACAGGAGCATTTATTAGCACCATGCTCTAATACAGGAGCTGGAATGCAGACAAGCTATTACAAGCAGTTCTTTCCACCTTCAGACTCGGACCAAGCCCATGTACCTTCATTGTGGAACACTCTGGGTCTCCTTTTGTATCCCTTTTCTACCCTCTTCCCAGAGTTCAGATGCACACGGGTGGTGTTCCCTGAAAATGAGCTGTTGTAGTCACAGCAAAAGGACTTTATCAAGCTTGAGATTTTCCTTTTCCACTGGTCAAAAAAATGGGACAAGAAGTTTTCATCAAGCCCTTTGGACCCTGCTGCGGAGCGAGCATGATGGAAGAGCCCAAGGAAGCGCCCTTGGACTCCAAACAGCCCACTGAACTAATTCCGGCATGGGACCAGAGACCCCACGGTGCGCTGAAACAGTGGGAGCCGGGCATCCCCCAATTCTTTTAACCTCTCTCTCTCTCCACACCTCCCCCCTGAGCACAGCGCAGGATCCGCGGTTTTCCTGAGCGCAAAATGGAGACGGCGATCCAGCTGAAACGGGAGGCGCGCGCGCTTGCGGGAGGCCCCAGGGGGCGGGGGCGGCGACCCCCGCCCACAGCAGATAGATATTTAAACCCACCTCCCCCACGTGCGCTTCCCTTTGGACCCTGCTGCGGAGTGAGCATGATGGAAGAGCCCAAGGAAGCGCTCTTGGACTCCAAACAGCCCACTGAACTAATTCCGGCATGGGACCAGAGACCCCACGGTGCGCTGAAACAGTGGGAGCCGGGCATCCCCCAATTCTTTTAACCTCTCTCTCTCTCCACACCTCCCCCCTGAGCACAGCGCAGGATCCGCGGTTTTCCTGAGCGCAAAATGGAGACGCCGAGCCTCTCTCTAGGCTTCTCCATCTTATGAGCACCATAAAAGGGTAAAAGTTTGTAGTGATGTTATTTCTGGTTGTACTTTCCCTGGACTTTATACAGAAACCCAAAACCCATGACCTAATGTCATCTTAGCATCAGCAATATGTAATATGTCCCTTTTTAATGGGTCGGACTTTTGTGGGAGATCCTAACAAGAATAGTAAGTCTGTTGCTGAAATATTGAAGGCAATCAAAGTGGTAGCCATCTCTCTAGACTGAACTAAGCTATATCCCCACGCCGGCTGAGAAGAAATATCCTTCTTTCTCGGGAAGAAACGCGGCGTGGTGTCAAACATAGTGTGATGTCCATTAAGCAAACAGACCTGGTGGCGTGGGAATGGGATATAAGGGGAAAAATTATGTACATGGAACAGTGGGACGCTGGTGGAATCTCGAGCCGGAGCCGATACCAGCGCAAGCCCTTCGGTTCCAGAAATTGCTTGCAGAAACTCTACTAGTCTATCAACTAAGCCAGAACCCCACGCCTGCCGATGACGGGAAATAACCATCCTTCTCGGTTTTTTTTTTTCCCTTGTCAGGCAGCATGGCGATTACCAAACAGGCGTGAACTCGGTGGCGCGGGGCAAGGGGGAAAAAGAAAAGTTATGTAACAAACAGCGGGACTTAATATCTCTATATTCTTAGCAGTGGAGAACTATCAAATGCCTCCTTGGCAATAGGACTGCTTTCCTTTTTTGGGGGAAACCCCAACAACGGTAGTGAGTTGTGTGTTGAAACATGGAATGTAATCGAGATAAGGCATAAACGAAGTGGAACTTATCATGTACAAGGGTGGGGACTGGGGAGGTGGGAGGGGGTGGCAGGTATACTGGGGGGGTTGGTGATGGGAGATGGGCACTGGTAAAGGGAAGGGTGTTTGAGAATTGTATAACCGACATAATCCTGAGAACTATGTAACCCTCCACATGGTGATTCAATAAAATTATTTAAAAAAAAAAAAAGAAGTTTTCATCAAGATTTTAAAAGTTCAGGGCCAAGAGAAAGTGTAGAGATGAAGATGCATATTATGCTTGTTGCCAAACCTAGTTTGATCCCTGGAAACATATAGAGCCCCCTGAGCACCATCAGGAGTTGTCTCTGACCACAAAACTAGGAAGAGTCTCTGAGCACCAATATAAAACCAGACAAAAAATAGATTTAAAACAAGTGTTTAGGACTGGAGAGATAGTACTGGAGAGATATTTGCCTTGCACTCGGCCAACCCAGATTTGGTCCCCATCACCCCATATGGTCATCGGAGCCTCTCCAGGAGTTATCCCTGAGTGTAGAGCCAAGAATAATATCTGAGCACCATTGGGTGTGGCCCAAAGACCAAACGGGGGGGGGGGGAATGAAATGAAATGCGAGACTGAAACTCAGCACTTGCTGGTATGAGGCCCTGGATTTAATGCCATTTGTCCCCATTTTTTAGTCTCCAGTGAATTAATGGGTTTAAGTAATGACCTCATTGACATTGACTGGTACCATATGGCCCCCACTTCACTACCTATTAAAAAAATAAATATTCAAGCCTATTGAATACGTTTAATAATTATGAGCTTATAATTTTCCACTGAATCACCCTATGATTAAAAATAACAAAGTTGTTTATGTTTAGCTTTCAGTCATATAATGTTCTAACACCCATCCCTTCACCAGTGTACATTTCCTTATACCATTGACTCCAGTTTCCCTCAGAGTTATAATTTTTAAAAAAGATAAAATTGGTCCATTTTAGAGGGTGTTGAAGAACAAGTCATCATCTTGAAAACTAGTAAATAAAGTAAGTCAAACATTTATTCTAACTTTGAAGTGAAAGTTAGGCAACTCGATAACCAAATAGTTGGAAGAAACATATTTTCAAAAATTCCTTCAGCTAAAGTGTAAAATGAGATAGAAGTATAATGTTCCTATTTTTTAGTCTCCAGTGAATTAATGGATTGAAGCAACAGCCTAATTGACTGTTGACAACATACACAAAGAGACAACCAGACATATGACCTAGTAGCATGCTACTTCCTACGGTCTTGCCAAAATGACTGAGTCAAAATTGTGGAAGTTTCTTGATCCAACTTCTGTGTGCAGATCATACAGAGCACGGAGGAACACAGAACAGCACCATGTATGCATAGTAAAAAAGATCCAGACAGTGGGAAATATTATAGGCTAAACCACTGAGGATCTTTAACAGACAGATTATATGCAAAAGAAAGAGGCGGATGGAAAACGAGGAAACTGCAAACACATTTTTAAAGTATCAAAATTTTAATAGTGAGCCAAAATACACTATAGAACTAAGACTCTCCACTTGAGAAGCCAAATCATGGGTGCGATAAAGAAATTATTTCTCTAAAGTCAAGATAGGGGCTGGAGCGCTAGCACAGCTGGTAGGGCGTTTACCTTGCACGAGGCCAACCCAGGTTTGATTCCCAGCATCCCACATGTTCCCTTAAGCATCTCCAGGGGTAATTCCTGAGTGAAGAGCCAGGAGTGACCCCTGTGCATCGCCGGGTGTGACCCAAAAAGAAAAAAAAAGTCAAGATAGTGTTTCTCTCTGGAGAGAGAAAACATTTATTTTTTTTGGTTTTTGGGTCACACCTGGCGATGCATAGGGGTTATTCCTGGCTCATGTACTCAGGAATTACTCCTGGCAGTGCTCGGGAGACCATATTGGAAGCTGGGAATCAAACCCGGGTTGGCCGCGTGCAAGGCAAACGCCCTACCCGCTGTGCTATTACTCTAGCCTGAGAGAAAACATTTTTGATACACGGGAAAATTTTTTATTTCTGTATCTGAGTGACTGTTAGTATTCTAAGCTTTATTGATTTGTGTGTGTGTGTATGGGAGGAATGTATGATTTTCTGTGTCTGTGCTTTATTCTACAATAAACGTTTTTTTAAACCTGCTTAATTTCAGAACAGGCTCTCGATCCCATCCTCTAAACAGTGAATTACATGTACTTATGTGTAAAAGTAAATGTACATAATGTTAAAGAGTAGTGAGGAAGTAGGAATATATTTTAGATTAATTTATATTTTTATAAGTACTTTTAATAGAACCCATTCCACAAAATCCTTTCCTTTCTTTATAAAACTCTTTCAGAAGATTCTGTGCACAATTTTTCTAGACTTGGCCAAACTAAATAGCTAGAAAGTGTTTCCTTTTCAAAGTTCAAAGAACATGCTATTCTCTATACAATGTTAAAAAAGATACATTAGGTTTCTAGCTCTCTATAATCTTTCTTCTATTTTATAAAGGTATATAATTCCGTGCATATATGTATAAAAGCAACATAAAACTATAATGTAGATGTGGAAGCAACATTTAATATGGGAGCTTCCATCAAAAATATTTTTATAAGATAAAAAAGTTTCGTCAAAAATTAAAATAGATCGAAGCATTTTATTTTCTATTTCAGCTACAATTTCAAAGTCAGAAAGTACACCCAATATGGCAATTTTAGCCCAATGAACTTTCTGACTTCTGAAAGGGGATTCCAGGCCCTTCTAAGTCTTTTGAAGTCCATTTTGCTTTGTCTTCAGATATCTTGACATAATCAACCCATTGATACCTCGTGCTGTCTTGTGAATGTGAGCTTTTGCTCTCCAGTCCCTGTTAGGGTTGGAGACAGGGAAAGGTTCAGATCCCTTTGACACTGGGGCGGCTAGGCAGGAAGTTCTCAAATGTGCCGCGATGTGAACTTTGAGCTGAACCGTTGCTCAGTGGGATGCTCGTCCTTTCAATCTCCATCAGCTCAGGTCTTCAAAGACTTGGGGGCATCTGTACTCAGTGACCCGCATGGCTCTCCTGACACATCTCTTTCCCATGGGGTGGTGAGAGCAGGGGCTGGGTAGAAATGCCTGACACACCTTCATTTCTCAAACTGGAACCATAACATATGTGAGACCCACCAAAAAGTAACACATTTCCCGGCCCCTTCCCAGTTCCATCAATCATGGAGAGAACATCGGCTTAATCTGCTTTAAGTAGCTTGGTTTCCCTTAGTGGTTAGCACTAATTATGATAATAATGCTGCCACACAATGTGAATAGTGATTTTGTTTAATTGTTACAACAACCCCGTTTATTATCCAATTTTACAGATGAGGGCACCAAGTGAATTCACCCAAGATCACATAATGTAATCTGTGAGAGAGTTGGGATTTGAACTCAGGCAGCTCTGAGTCTTGAGTCTATAGCTATATAGAGCACTACTGATAATAGCTATCACTTGTGGAACTCTTCTACTACTCCAAGCTTTACAAACACTTCACCTAATGATAGATTTATACACACATAGACACAGTCCAAGACATGGAGTCATGGGTAGAGACAGAGCCATAAACATTTTGTCAATGTAATCACACACGTAGACACAGCATAGTGATAGGTATTGTCACAGACAGTCATTGACATAGACAAAGACATAGACACAGGCCTAAAGATATAGATATAGTTAAGGACATAAACACATGAAATCCCAACAATTACATGCCAGCCTCTAGACACACAGACTGAGTTTAATTTCTACTCCACAGTTCATCAACTATGTAATCTTGAGTAAAGAATTTTACAATCCCATGCATTAATCTTTTCATCCACAAACATCCCTCACAGGAGGGGACTAGAGCAATATCACAGTGGGTAGGACATTTGCCTTGCACGCGGCCGACCCAGGTTTGATTCCAAGCATCCCATATGGTCCCCTGAGCATCACCTGGAGTAATTCCTGAGTGCATGAGTCAGGAGTAACCTCTGTGCATTACTGGGTGTGACCCCCAAAAAAATCCCTCATAAGAATCATGATAAATTTAAATATATGTAAGTGTGTAACTTAATTCCAGAGACAGGATAGGTTCTCACTAAGTTAGATATCACTAATACTACATACTACTATATATAAAATATGATGCTATATAATAATATTGCTGTTATAATCTATGGTCATAGATGGCCTACTTTCAAGTTGGAAAACGTGGTTAAAAAGAGTATTGTTCTCAATATTTACCAGGGTCAAAAAAATCACACACAAAAATTTCTGCTGAGCTGACTCATTTTCCCCAAGGAGATCAATACTTGAGATATAAACCACCAAAGTATATTGATGAGGCTATAATTGAAAATAAAAAGCAGAGGATGATAGACCACCCATGCTGCATCCAGAGCGAGACAGGCTTCAGACAGAGAACACTCGGCATTCAATTTCCATTGCCATAGAGGATGCTCTCCATCGGAGGAAACTGAGGGCCAGCTGACAGTCTCTAATCGAAACCCTCACATTACCGGTCTTTCATGTCACAGACTCTATTCCTATGATGAACTCAGTTTCTGTATGTGTGGATGTTGAACAAGAATTTAGTATCCAAATCCCATTTGATGTTGGCCTGGAGCGGTAGGGCGTTTGTTAGTATCCAAATCCCATTTGATGTTGGCACAGCGGTAGGGCGTTTGTCTTGCACACGGCAGGCCCAGGTTAGATTCCTCCGTCCCTCTCAGAGAGCCCGGCATGCTACCGAGAGTATCTAGCCCACATGGCAGAGCCTGGCAAGCTACCCGTGGCATATTTGATATGCCAAAAACAGTGACAACAAGTCTCATGATGGAGATGTTACTGGTGCCCGCTCAAGCAATCCATGAGCAACGGGATGACAGTGACAGTGATCCCATTTGATATTGAAACAATGCATTCCAGTACAGAAGATATATGGGGGAAAAATGATAGGTAGAACATACTGGTACTTCAAATCAGGTTTTGTGTTATGTATTATATAAGCATTAAGTCTTTTGATCCTCATGAATCCACTTGGTAGTATTAGATAAATCTTATCCATGGAGCTAGAGAATAAACAGGTGTTTTCACACTAGATTTCTGCACCTTCAAGCCACATGATATTAATGCCCATGTTCTAAGCCACCCTCATTTATGTGTAAACTCTCATATGTGTTGTTTTATCTTCCTTTATCACCATCCACACTCTACTTAAGTAATTACAAGCCAGAGAAGTTCTTTCCTTCATGACAACTACTGGAAAAATAGGCTTGTGTCCATTCTCTCTTCAGTGAGTAATCAGAGTGATTGATATAGAGCTTCAACGGAGTTGGGATCTATGAATATGATCTTCCTATCTCACTGGGTAATGATGTTTTGAGAGTCACTTCAGAATAATACTGTTTCTTTTGCTGATTCTAACATTTAGCACAGTGCCTGCCACATAGTAGAATCTCAATATGTACTTGTAGGAACATAAACAACTGGTTGGATGATTGAATACATACATAAAGGAATGTCTCAAGGGACTTAGCTCTTTTGTGTAAAGTAACTGCTAAGCCCCACGTCCTTGATAACTAAGAAATGATCCAGTTGATACAGCACACAGCACAATGTCTAATGAATGGTTGGAGCTGAGTAAGTATTACTGAATGGAAAATTAAATATAAAGTTCAAATCTTAGGCAACATAAATCACCTGGAGATAAGCTTAAACACCATTTTATCTTTCAATTCTGAAATAGGTCACAAATGAAGTCAGATTAGCAGGGTTCCAGGGACCCAGTTATGTCACATGATGTCTGAGCAGTGTTTTGTTGGCATCACTGAAAGAGGTTACAGACTGGGGCCTTTTGTCATCACATTCCCTGCTGGGGATGTGAAGAAATCCTTCAGTCTATCTCGAGTTGGGATTCTGTCTTGTTGCGTACTAAGAATAATTCTTCTTGGGACTTTAACAAATTAAGAAATTTTTGAATATCAAAAGAAGCCAAAAGAAAATGAAAAGATAGCCTGTGGCAGAGTAGAAAGCACTAAAAATAATGTAAGGGATTAACATTCAAAACATGTAAATTACAAACTCGATAGCAAGGAAAATAAATTTTTAGAAATAGATTAGACATTTAGCCAAATAACATATGAATAGTCAAAAGATCTATGAAAAGGTGCTCAAAATCACTAATCAATAGGAAAATGCAGATCAAAACCATAATGAGATCACTTTAGTTGACTAGTAAAGTGATAAAAGATAAGCAATAGAACCGGAGGGGTAGTATAGCAGGGGGGGCACTTGCCTTGTGGATGACTGGCCTGGGTTATGATCCCTCGTACCACATATGGCTTCCTGATCTCCACCAAGAGTGATACCTGAGAGCAAAGACAGCAGAAAACTCTGACTACAGCCTGGTGTGGGCCCCAAAACAAAATAAATAAGAAAATGAAAGGAAAAGCAGCAACAAGTACTGACAAAGATAAGGTTAAAGAGAAACCCTGTGCAGAGTTGGTGGGATGGCAAATAGCATAGTCACTGTGGAATTCCTCAAAAATTAAAAATAGAACTATCATATGATCCAACAACTCAAATTCTGGGTGTATATACAAAAAGAAATAAAAACACCATCTCAAAGAGATAGCTGTATGCCCATGTTTTATAGCAGCATTACTTTACAACAGGTAAGTCACAAAACAACCTAAATGTCCACTCACAGATTAATGGATAAAGAAGTCATGGTAACTACCATAAACAATGGTATATCATTCAGTCATAAAAAGAAGAAAATCCTGCCATTTCTAACAACATAAGTGGACTTTGAGGGCTATATGCTAAACAAAATGAGTTGGACAGTCAAGAACACATTCTGTTTGATCTCATGTATATGTGGAATGGAAAACTAAACAAAACAAAAAAACAATGCAAGGAGAAGATCCTGGACTGGAGAGAGTGTACAGAAGGTAAGACGCTTGCCTTGAGTATGGCTGGAGAGTACTGCATATAGTTCCCCAAGTACAGAGGCAGGAGTAAGTCCTGAGGAAAGGAAGGATGGAAGGAAGAAAAGGAAGGATGGAAGGAAGGAAGGAAGGAAGGAAGGAAGGAAGGAAGGAAGGAAGGAAGGAAGGAAGGAAGGAAGGAAGGAAGGAAGGAAGGAAGGAAGGAAGGAAGGAGGGAGGGAGGGAGGGAGGGAGGGAGGGGAGAGGGAAGGAAGGAGGAAAGAAAGATCATATTTATTATTTTCTGTGTGGAGAGGGGATTGGGTGAAGGTGATCAAAGGTACAAACTTTCAATCTTCAGCTAATGTTGGTGATGATTCTACTCTATTCCATTTTAATCCTGAAGAAGGGAATTTTGGTCAGATTTACTGCTATCAACTCATCCTTTCAAAGGCTCATCATCAGCTGTTTCACCTCATAATTTCCTGCCTTGAGAAATATAAACTGAAACTTTCATTTTTCTCCCGGGTTAAGCTACCTAGCCAAGTTTTCCTGAATGTTTTAAGACTTTTCTTGCCTTTTTTTAACATCTAAAATCATATTTATACATTCATTTTTCTCCTATGAAAAATATGAAGTAAAAATTATATTAAAAATATAATAATGGTCTCCCTAGACCCTCTGCCCAAGAACTCTACAGTTGGGATAAGCTCTTTGTGCTAGCAAGCCTTCTGGGAAATTCTTATGCAGACTCAAGCTTGAGAACTACTGAGTTCCCACATCTGGTTTCAACTGATCTAAGTTTTTGTCTCAGAGCCACCGTTGCCTGAATGAGTTCAGTTTAATCCCAATAACAGGCCGAGGCTGGAGTAATGGGAGAGCTACTGCTAATCTTTTTTTCCCCTGTTCAATTTGCTTACATAAGTCCCCATCCAAAAAGGAAATAGTCCCCCCAACCTTTTTGAAGGGACTGTTGTTTTGTGGTAAAAGGAATGCTTAGCTAACTTTAGGATGATGGCTCCAGTTATGGACAGGAAGTCTTGAGGAAAGGGAAAACATTGACTTGAATTTTTAAAAGTCATATTCCTTTATTTATTTTTCTTTAGAAAAGAAAAGGAAAATATTAACAGAAGAGAAAATGCCATTAACAATCCTTACTGACTGAAATCCCTTGTTGAGAAAAGGAACCATTTGTGGAATGGTAAGGAAGTCATTTGTGGAATCCCCCAGCATGAAGGAGTCTGGGAGGCTTCAGGGTTTTACTTTGAATTGAGAATCTGCAGGGCATGTTGACTTGCGGAAGAAGCAGAGCATCTGGTGGCTGGGGGACACTGAGTCTCCATCATGTTCCTCATCCCTTACCTACTTCGTGCTGCTTATGGTGGACTACCTCAGACTCGTTCTCTCAGAGTATCATCCTGGTAATGAAGTACATCAGGCTTTATGGTTTACAGAGGGTTTCTGCCTTCCCGATCTCATTTGTAGCAAACAAGGCAGACTATAGTGCCTCAGTTCCACACATGAGAACGCCAAGTCTTACATAGGAGGAACGTGGGCCTCTCAGCTGAATAAATATTAGGAGCCTTCGCAGTTGTAGATATTTTACCTTACCAAATCCTTGATGTGTCAAGTGCTGTTTTCCACTTTACAGCTCAGGAATCTGAAAGCATAAGAAGTAGAAGTGGCTTACCTGAAAGTGAGAGTAGGGGAACTATTCCCACACACCTGGTTCTTGACGGAGGACAGGAATGAGTCCTCTAACGGTCCAGAAACATCCTATGGAATGTCTCTAACAAATGGAATCATTCAAAATGATTGCTTCCTTAAAACTCAATTGTTGTCCTAAGAAGTGGAGATCTCAGATCTTCCACTATGTAGTTATGTCAATGGGGAGCTGGTTGAGGGGTAGAGAATCAGTAGAGATTTTCCCGAGTGTCTGGATTTCCTTTCTGATCTCTTTCATATTTCTTTTCCAAGACTGTTATTTAAACCTTCTTGGCATCTTGAAAAATCCCAGCCCCAGTTCCTACTGAGAAAGGAGAAGGGGTTTGAAGTGTAAAGTGTTGTCTTTCCTTTGGGCACTAAAAGGTCACCTGACCATCTCTATTGCACGCTGAGTCTCCCGTGGGTGACCTCGGAAGTGGCTGCTGAGCCTAGGGAGAAGTGACAAGGTGTCACGGGGGTGACACCTTGAAACTGAAGTCTGTTTCTGCATTAGCAACATGGCCCAAACTCCAGGCCATCTCTTTAAACCCATGAAATTAAACTGCCACATGCTGTTGTCTGAATGACTCTTACTCCCTGTCAGATCTGACCCTCATAACTCTTCGGAATAGAGGTGAGAGTCTATTTCCTTCTGCCTAGAGGCATTTACTGGCATCCCACTGCCTTCAGGATGAAACCCAAACTGGAGTGCCAATGAGACGTTTTAAATTTTACGAGCAGCTAGAAATCTACTACTTAATTGTCATAGGTCACTCTTTCTCCCGTTCAGGGCTTTTGAAAACAACTGCCTTCTGAACCATGATAATAATGATGATGACGACAACAAAAAAGTGGGAAAGGAAAGAATCAGTCAAATAAAGCAACAATACCCTAGCAGAAACCTGAAAATAAAATGACTTTTACTACCAAAATTTGGCTTTGGGGTTGCAAAGAAAAAAAAAATGACATATATTTCTATCAAGTGCCTGACATGGAGAAGGGTTCAACAACTTGAGACTGGAGAAGAAGTAAATAGATGATTATTGAACTGGAATTTTTCTCATTCCTCCCAACCCGATGGCAAGTTTAACTTCACAGAGGTAATATGCATACTTCCCAACCTGAAATGTAGAGACAGTCTGGTGATCTGTGAGGAGGCAAATGGGAGGAGGCTACATAAAGAGGGGGGGACATGTGTGCAGGGACAGTGCCTCAGCCAGAAGCACATATGTGACATTGCTGAGTCTCCGACAGAGCTTTGCTATGAGGTTGTGGCACGGGGGAGTGAAGCTCTGGTGAAGGATCTGGAAGAAGCATTAAGGCTTTATTAGCTTAACTACTTTAGCAGAATCTAGATTACATCCAGCCCTGAAAGTTTCCAACAGCAAACCTGCAGGGCCTGTTCAAAAGCTCAAGGCTTACCTTTCCTTAGGTCAGGAAGGAGCTGTGCCTGTTCAAGCCAGAACCAGAAAACAGCCATGCAGATTTTGGACATTTGTTTTTTTATAGATGTTTTTCTATGCCTTTCTGCTATGGAGAAATCCAGTCACACTGCAGAGTAAGGTCAGATCCACCCCTCAGGGAGGTTCATTCTGATTTAGTGGTGGTCTTATCTTAAAGGAGCTCCAAGGTCCAATTAAGAACCATGTTGGACTAGATTTAACTTGTGCAGTAATTTAACTTTGCCAACGTGTCTGGCTTCACTAAGCCTCTAACTTCTCATCTATAATGTGAGATGTAGAACTAAACCAACATTGGATTTCTCTGTATTGGGAAATAACATTTCGTCTTTTAAAATATCAAGTGACACTTCAAGAAAAAAAAAAGCATGCGAGCTGGGACAGTTTGACCTTGCAATCCCAGCCCTTCCATGAAATAAGTAACCTCCAAGACCTCATTTTATAGGTCCAAATGTCAGTTTGATTACATTAGTATGGAAATAGTAACAAGTCTGTCACGAGGATTTGGGTAAAGATTTCAAGAGATGATGGAGGACAACCAACTGGCACAGAGGTTTTTTTAATGATTTAATTAATTTAATAAAATATGCAGGCTGAAGCGATAGCACAGTGGGTAGGGCATTTGCCTTGCATACTGCCGACCCTGGGCTTGATTCCTCCCGAGAGCCCGGCAAGCTACCAAGAGTATCTCGCCCGCACGGTGGAGCCTGGCAAGCTACCTGTGGCGTATTCGATATGCCCAAAATGGTAAGAACAAGTCTCACAATGGATATGTTACTGGTGCCTGCTCAAGCAAATCGATGAGCAATGGGATGACAGTGGTACAGTGAATAAAATACATACTGTAGCACTGTAGCATTGTCGTCCCGTTGTCCATTGATTTGCTCAAGCGGGCACCAGTAATATCTCCATTGTGAGACTTGTTGTTACTGTTTTGGGCATATCGAATATGCACGGGTAGCTTGCCAGGCTCTGCTGTGTGCGAGCGGGATACTCTCGGTAGCATGCTGGGCTCTCCAAGAGGGATGGAGGAATCGAACCTGGGTCAGCTGCATGCAAGGCAAACGACCTACCCGCTGTGCTATAGCTCCAGTCCAATCAAATATGCATTAACAAATATTTTTGAGCCTATCCTATGGACCAAATACTGAGCTAGGCTCTGGAAATTAGGCACCACTCGAACCCTCATAGAGTAAACAGATAGAAATCACATTCATGGTTTTATTACTGTCATAGAAAATAGGTCCTAAGGAGGAAAGCACACAGCCATGTTTCTTAATGCTAGTTTAGTAAACGGGGAACATTACCATGGTGGTCCCAGTAGTCTAGATCAGACAACCTAGGAGTTCAGTGGGCAGTTCCCCCTTCACAGGCTTGTGAGGTTACACTCCACGGTCATGATGTCTTTCAGTATTCCATCATGAAGCAACATATGACTGTGACAGGATGCTGTGACACAAACAAAATAGAGCCTAATTCTCATCCTGACACCTCTTTTCATCCAAACGGGTTTCCCCCAGCCCCAAAGCCACCCAAATCCACCGAATGTTTCCTCTGAGCCCATTTCATGGCTCACCAGGGAGAATGCATTTCCCTCACCCCCAACAATACTTTCTACTAGCTTAAGGTAGGGAAGTTAGCTGATTCTATGTGAAAATGGTGCATAAAAAAATGTCAGACCACAGCCGAGACTAGAGGCAAATCTTGGAACCAATGTTGTCAGTCTTGTTTTGTTTTCTTTTTCATAAGCCTGCCTTACTGCCTGTGTCTACTCAGGTAGACTTGATTTATCAACACATCCTGCTACAGTCATCATTTACAGAGCTGCCTACCTGCAAAGAATGAGGGCTTTCTGCCCAGTCTGACACCCACCTGGCGCCAGGTAGATGTTGGCGCCCAAGGAGAGCTAGTTATCTGACCCTGGATGTCCAAGGGCCAAGAAATGGGCGAAATCCCCCTCCAGCTACCCGGGAGCTCATCTTTGTTAAACAAGGTTTGGCATCAAAGAGAAACTTGGACAATAGCTATGCAAAATTTTTCTCCTTTGAAAACAGAAGCATCATAGAGTTGCCTGTCTATTCACATGATGTGAGTTGAATGTCTTGTCCCTCTTTCAAACCCATCACTTCTTCTGTACAGCTCTCATCACAGACTCAGCACAAACCGTTCTAGTTTATATTTGGATTATTGCAGTAACATGCTAATGAGTCTCTCTCTTAGTCTTGTTCCAAGTGCTTTTTAATTCAGCTGGCCTATTGTTTCTTAATTTAAAATATGATATTCTGTTGCCTCTTAAAGTATTTGATGACATCCCACTGCCTTCAGGATTAAATTAAAAAAAAATCTTCCACGTGCTATTTGTGGCATAAACTGTGGATTGCTCACTCCCAAATCCTTTTTCTCCTCTTCCATCCTAACAGAATACAAATTAAAGGCTAACCACAATGTTCCCAAATCAAAGGGATAAACTGTGATTGTTTCAGGTCAACCCTAATGATTTCATTCCTTTTGGGACTAAGGTTGGGCATGTGACTCAGTTGTGGTCAATGAGATGTAATAGAAAATCTATTGGAAAGATCTTTTATGGAAAGATCTTTTTCTTCTTGATAAAAGAGAAGTGTGTGATACGATGACCCTTTTACTGTGTGATATGTGGGCCTGTGGCAATCATCTGTGACTGAGAGATACTAAGATAAGTAGCTCATTCCAGTTTGCCAGATACTTGGTACAACAAGTTTTAGTACCACAAGTCCCATATCCTAGAAAATCAGGATAGCTAAACCAGTTGATCATCCTAGGAACCGGCCCTGGAATTCTGAGAAGACAGAACAGAATGAAGTGAAAGCCTTTATGACTATCACTGAACTACTGGACTGACTATTCCCAAGTCCTCTGTACATTGTCATTTTGGAAACTTTCATCTGAGAGCATTTTAACTTAATACAACACTCAAGGTGTTGCATACAACACTCAAGGCCTAGCCTCCCTTTCAGTTAGGATCTTCCACCATTCCTGCCTTCCCTCAAATGGTGCTTTACTCACTCTTCCCCGAGTTATTGTGAATATAAACACTTTTATGTCTTTTTTAATGCAATTTCCTTTATCCAAAATTCCTCTCATTGCTGAACATTCCTTAAGCTTCCTCCAATACCCAACTTACCTTATTCCCTCTGTTGTGAAGTTTTTTTCTCTCCCTGACTCCTGTCTCCACACTCAATAGATTTTAACAAGCAAAGAAACTCTTAGTCTGTCTTTCCTCTTATACTTTGATTACTTCAAAAGAAGGAATTATATCTTATTCATTGTGTATCTACAATGAGATAAACTCTTAACCTGGGACCTGCAGCCTTATTTATAGTGAGGATGGTCATGCTTCTGTTACATGGAATGAATATATTTGTTTTGAAAAAGTTTCATGGAAACTTGAAGGTGTTGCCCTCCTTTTTCTGTGGGCTCTGCCATCCAACTTCAGTCTGGTGCTCTGAATGAAGTTTGGATAACATGAATGTGAGCTAAATATGTACAATAAATACTCACTGCTATGACTCAATCTGCAAGAAGTATAAGATTGTCTTTGAGTAATCATGACAAAGAGAGCTTGATCAGGGCTCCCTTTCCATAGTACATAGTTGTAAAGTTTCTAGGAAGTGACTTGATTTCTTAGCTGACTACTGTGAAGTCCTATATCCACTGAAATGATGCATCACTTCCCATTGCAAGTTAAACTTTTTATCTCTGTCTGCATTGACCTTAGAGGCCTCAAGCTGAAGATGGCAGCGTCCAAAGCTGAAAGGAATTTTAATTCACACAATTAAAAAACTTGTTGGGTTTTGTTTGAACAAGACATCAACAATTATTGTGTAGGGAGACTACAATGTGGGCAGCAATGTCCAGAGCATTTAGCCTAACTTGTTATATATAGTGGTCTAAAGAAAAGAAACATCATTTTCTCACATGCTAGAAAATCTTCATTGCTATGTAATGAAGATTTTAAAATCTCAGAAAATTCTTGTGCATTTACTTTGCCGTCGTCAGTTCTTTGCTTTTCATCTTGCCTCACAGTCACAAGATGGATATTGCTATATCAGGCTTTAGATATTCACACAAGCAGGGAGAAGAGACCCCATAAAGGGTACTTTGTGATTTTTAGTTTTTTCATTTAAATTGACATTTATTAGTTTTGTTTGTGAAAAAAATTTTTGATTTTATACCCTGGGAAAAAATTATTTGAGTTTTTTATTCTTTGTGAAATGATCATAATATATATAGTTGTCATCTATCTTCATACAAAGTAATTATTTAAGGATTTAATCTCTTAACCTTCTTCACCCATCTTCCCTGTCCCTCAACCCTTCCTCCCCCTTAGAACACATTTCTCTCTTCTCTGTATCTGAGTTTGTTTATTTTGTTCATTTGTTACATTTTTTTCTTTTAAAAAATTTCCCCTATAAATGAAACCATATGGTATTTGTCTTTCTGTATGAATTATTTCTTAACTTGATTTCCTTAAGGTTCAATCACACTGTTTCAAATGAGAGATCTCATTCTTTTAGGTCTTTGTTTGTATTTTGTTTGGGTCCACACTCAGTGGTGCTCAGGGCTTACTCCTGGCTCTGTGCTCAGGGATTAATCACGGTGTAGAACCATATGGGACACTAGGAATAAAACCTGGGTCAGCTACATGCAAGGCAAGCACCCTACCTATTATACTATCACTCCAGCCCAGATCTCATTCTTTTAGATTTAGGAGTACTCCCCTGGGTGTGTATAGATATATCCCACATCTTCTTTATCCCTTCATTCATTACTGAACACTTAGGGTATTTCTATATCTTGCCTACTATGAACAGAGGGATACATCTTTGGCTAATTATATATAATAGGACCTGCTGGATTATATGGTTTTATTTGTTGGTTCACGTGGTTCATCAAGGTCTATTTTGAGATTTCTGAGGAACCCCCATATTCTTTTCCATGGTGGGTGTATCAGTTTGCATTTTCCCACACTGTCCTAAAACATACTTGATTGCTGCTGTTCTAATAGGGGTGAGGTGGTAGCTGATTATAGCTTTTCATTTGCATTTCCCTGATGGCCAGTGAGGTCAACGTCTCTTTAGGTGTCTGTCACCCATGTTTACATCTTCTCAGATGTTGTGATTTTGATTCCAGTGGGCGGTTCTAGTTAACTACCCTTGCTGTGTCATTTGCCAAAATCAGGTCATGTTGTCATCCCTATGGCAACAGAGACTGGTAAAAGGACGACTTATCATTTGCAGTTTCTCTCCATAAAAACATCAAGGAAGAGAGCTGCAGGGAAAGACTACAGCTGTCTATGATAGCTTCCCCCGCCTCCCAATTCTTGATCATTTTGTTTACAAAACTTAGCTGTATTTTTCTTGTAAGAAATTATGTCAACAAAATAAGATTTATTCACCAATATTTAAGTGGTATTGTTTTTTTGTTTCCATTTTGTTGTTGTTGTTTTTTTGGGGGGCCACATCTGACACTACTCAGGGCTTAGTCCTGTCTCTGTGTTCAGGAATTACTTCTGCCAATCTCAGGGACATATGGGGTTCCAGGGATTGAATCCAGACCAGCCACATTTAAGGCAAGTATTCTCCCTATGTACTATCTCTCTAGCCCCAGGGGTGGTTTTAAGTTATCAATTCAGAACACAGCTGGGTTCATTGTACTAATGTTTTATAAGATAAATTCAACCACGCCAATTCCATGTGACAGGTCACAGGAACCCTCACCTTATACATCAAAGCAAGGCCATAAGACTATGTTAAGTCTTCAGGTTCTTTATACCTGGAGCAGTACATTAACAACTTATTTTCCCTTCTGGGCCTCACTGTGCTCATTTATAAAATAAATGTTTGGGGTGTCGAGGTATCTTTTATCTCAACCTATGGTCCTAAAATTCCTTGGAAAGATGCCTCCTCCGTGAAGATTTTCTTGATTCCCAGCAGCCAAGTGACAATTCCATCTTCTAGGCTCCCTCTAGATACTTAATTATAGCACTTACCTGCCCAACCCTCTCTGGTTTCCAGTCACATTTTAAGCACTTGGAGGAGTACACATTTCTTTTGTTCCTAGTACTGTCTATCACAGTGATTCCCAAGCAGTAACTGCTGAAAATGAGAAAACGAATCAATCAATTCTACAATATACAATACATAGGCCTAACATATTTGGAGGGGCTCGAAAGCATGCCGAGCATCCTGCTGGTTTTAATCCTGAGCAACACTGGGAATAGTCCTGAAGGTCACAACCTCTATCCCGCCCTTGCGTTGGTGATGGATGGCCAGGAAAGGCCCCAGGGCCTCCTGAGCACTTCTTGGAGACTGCCCTCCAAGACATAAGTTAAAATAAATTAAATAAAATACGGGGGGAAAAACATAGTAACAATAATGGTTTTCCAGTATTTCTCTAACCAATTGTCCACCCTTTCTCCCCTGCCGCCCCCTCCTCCCAAACATAAGAGAAAGAGGAAGAAAATGAAGGGAAGCGGGAAGAATGATTGATTGCCATGGATGTGACAGTCTGGAAACCAAATCGCACTAGCTTCTCCCCTCCTCAAGACCCCACAGGCACCTCTATGGTGCCTGTAGAATTCCTGAAGTATAGTCAGGAACTCAGAGAAGGAAGAGAGCTGAGGCGAGGTGTCAGCAGATAGCAGTCTAAGCATGAGCTTGATTTAACTTTAATTGTCAAGTTATTGCTCTTGGTCTATAAAATAATAAGAATGGCAGATGGTAATACTATCGTTACTATCCCCATTCTCCACTTCCCAAGCCCCCAGCTCATTCCTGACCTTTCTTTCAGTTCTTGAGAAGCATTCCCGGCACTTTGTGCTAATTCTCATTGCTGGGGCTGACGCTTTCTGTGAAGATGAACCAGCTCCTTTGGACTAAGTAGATGATCCTCAAGTTCTTGCTCAGCTTGAACATTCTCTCATTTAATCTTTTTAAAAGTTCGTTTCTGAACTGATATTAGTCTTCGATTATCAATGACAAATCAAGTCAAGCCCTGAAAGTGTGTCTGGAGATGTCCTCCTCTTCAAAAACTCTATTGGGAATGGTAAATATAAGGCAAACAAAATTACTGTATTATGCAATTTGAAACTGGTCTTAATTTTTTCTCTCTTTTCAAAGATATTTTTTTAATTCTTTTATTGATTCACCATGTGGAAAGTTACAAAGCTTTCAGGAAAGATATTTTTATCGAATCACAGTGAGATGCACAATGACAAAGTTTTTCATGACTGGGTTTCAGTTGTATATTGTTGTTCCAACATGCATACCTTTAGCCATGTACATTGCCCACCACCAATGTCCCCACTTTTCCTCCTGCCCCTCCCCGCCCCATCTGCTTCTATAGCGGCTCTTTTCTTCTCTCTCTCTCTCTCTCTCTCTCTCTCTCTCTCTCTCTCTCTCTCTCTCTCTCACTCACACACACACCACACATTGTCTCTTTCTTCCTCTTTCCTTTTGGTCATTTTGATTTGTAATAGAGATACTGAAAGTTATTATATATATCCCTTTACTTGCTTTCAATACTCAGCTCTTGCCCAGAGTCATCATTTCTAACTACCATTGTCACACTACTCCCTTCTCTATCCTTTCTTCCCTTTGCCCCCCTCACACTTATATCAAGCTTCCAACCACTGACTAGTCCTCCTGGCCCCTACTTTTCCTGGCCTTGGATATTAGTCCCACACTACTTTTTAAAAATATAGCACAAATGAATATAGTCATTCTATAGCTGTCCCTCTCCGTCTGACTCATTTCACTCAGCATAAAACTCCCTATGTCCATCCATTTACAAGCAAATTTCATGACCTCATTTTTCCTAAAAGCTGCATAGTATTCCATTTTGTAGATGTGCCATCGTTTCTTCATCTGGCCTTTAGCCTGACACACTGGCCTTTATAGTTGTGAGACTGATGCCTTAACAATATGGGTATTAAAAGATGACAGCTTTCCTTTGGATCGTCCAGTTTAAAGGTCCTGGGAGGAAACAGCCACTTGGCTGGAAGTTTTTACAAAAAGAAAAAGAAAATTTTGTCAGTGGTTTTTAAAGTCACACAGGAAATACCAGGGCAACACAGATATGATTCAAATCTCCATAGGCCCAGCCTCCAATAGCTGGGAGTGGGTGATTTCCACGGGACCCCCAACCTGGAGCAAGGCTGAGGACAGTAACTCTGAGCCTGCAGAGATGGTAGATGAGTGGTTGTAGGCCACACTCACCTCCCAGAGAAGATTTTATTTGATTTGTGCAGTATTTATAAAATGTTTAACCTCAAGCTGTCTTCAAAACCTTGAAATTTTCTGTGAAGATGAAACCTTCCATTTTTTTCTTAATAAGGAAAAGTATGGGGGCCAGAGTAATAGCACAGTACACAGGCTGCTTGCCTTGCATGTACAGCTGACTGGGTTTGATCCCAGGATCCCATGTGGTCCCCCATGCACTGCCAGGAGTGATTCCTAAGTGCAGAGCCAGGAGTAACTACTGAGAATCTCCAGGTGTGGCCCCAAAACCAAACAAAACGAAATGAAGAGTTTGGAAGTGCCATCTGTTAGGGAAAGTATGTCTGAAACTGACATTAGAGTAACTGAGTGAGAGTGTCTAAATCTTATTATTCTTTCTAAAGAGTAAAGGTTTACTCAAATAATCAAAAGAAATACCAATTTTGATATTTAATTATATTATCAAGTCCAGCCTCATTCAAAGGTGGCCTCTTGGGCATTTCCTCATGATTTGAGCTACCTCAGTCCCAAGCAGGGCCCCAACCCAATTTTCTGCAGAGCTGTGAGCTGGTGGTGTGGAGACACAGCCCTCAACTTCAAAAAGGATTCTCTTCTCCATCCTGAAATATTCCTTGTCTTCACCAGACCCTTGCCATTCACTTTTTTTACCCACCTGGGCCTGTGTCTTCATTTGGGGGTTTTGTCATTTTTGAACTTTGCCACCGAAACCCAGATTTGGGCTTTTATAAGGAAAAGTAAATTGTTAACTCTCTGAAAGGAATTTAAGTGGAATTTCAGCTTTTCTTTGGTGAAGCAAGGTAAGTTTTATTGAAACTTATTTATAAAGATGTGAGGGAAAAGAAAGAGAGAAATACATGTTTGAGAGAGAACACAGGCTAGAGGAGTAATTCAAGGTTTTAAAAGAAGGAGATACTCACTATAGTATTCAAGAGAGAGAGAGAGAGCAGAACCACCCTCCATAGAAGGGAAACCATTGAGGATTGGATTTAGTTTTGAAGATGCTCTTTGAGCCCCTTCTGAAAAGGTCCAGTTCTGCAAACATTGGTAGCCAGAGCTGAGTAAGACATGTTCAAGAGGGAGTTTGCAGGAAGGAGCCTGAAAACTAAGAGGAAAAAAATTGGCACATGATTTCAATGTTGAATCCAAAGCAATCTGACCACTTCATCCAAACAGGAAGAAAAATCGCAGTGCACAGTAGACTTGAAAACTAATCAGCACTTATTCCAGGAAAGAAATGTTGTTCATTTGTTCAGTGCCATGTGGCTCGAAGTACACTCTTGCATACATTCTCTTGGTCCACCTTTATAACTATAGTAGTAGAACCACATGGTATACCATTAAGCCAATCACACTCCATAAGCAATAAGAAAGTGGGACCTTTATCCAAGCGCAGACATTCCTTGGCGTTTACTCTTGGAATCTTATCTCAGATCATGAAACTGAAGCAGAGCTCTCAGGATCATTATCCACAACCTTCCTTCCTCCTGCTCTCCCATCAGGCGATCCCACTGATAATTGGCCAAAGCAGGAGCAGGCCAGACGACATTCCATCAGCCTCACTTACATCTTCTTTCCCCAACAAAAGCCATATTCTTCTTCTTTGAAAGGATGGACAGGTGGTCTCCAGCTTCCCCAGCTCAGCTCCTCGTAGACCTGAATCCTGCTATTAAGCTGACTGTTCGTCTCCAGACAAAATAATTGACTTAACCTTTCCCCCAAATGACAAATACCCTCTTGAGTATCAAACACCCTTTTCATATAAGTGGAGAATTCCAGAGTGCCCACTTAACAAACTTTCTTTAAAAGCTCCTCTATTGCAAAGCAGTGGAGCTTTTAGCAAGCTGGCTCTTCAAGTAGCCCATTAGTGTCCTGAAAGACTCAGCAAGAAATACGATGAGACCTCTGACCTCAGGTCTGAAGGAGTGCTTTGAAGAGAAGAGAATGCCGGGGCTGGAAGACAAGGCCGTCTGTCCTCTCATCGGCAGCGATCCCAGCTGCCTCTTGAGAGCCAGGGTCTTAAGACTCGACTCAAGGACCCCTTTAAGCCCTCGGACTGTACCTCTTATTCCACCACTGGCTGTGATTCTAGGAAAGAGTCCTCGTTTACTATAACTCTTGGGCCACAGACACCTGCTTCATCTCCACCAAAGGTGTTCACGAAGAGTTTAAGCTAGTAAAACGCAACCTATTTTTCAATCTTGCTTATTGATAGTAAAATCTCACCAGACAGGTTCCTTTCCCTTCCACGGGAAAGGGAATCAGCACTGCTGTGTAACTGGATTGTCATGGTGAAACTGACATGAAATGGGGTCTACGAAGAGCTTTCAGAAACGGGGACGAGGACCTGTCTGATGTTGCACCGGAGTAGTAAGTTTTCTACACAAGTCTTCACGAGGTGTTCTCCTGGGTAAGTGTCCCCGTGGGGATTAGGAAGACAACTTACACTTGGCCCAAATTAGTCACAATAGACATGGGCAGACTGAGGAAATGATCACAGACTTTCCGACACTGCTCTAGTCTGTCTTTGAGTGCTGGCCGTCTCAGACATCAGCCACCGTGCCTACCAGTTCTAATGTGAAAACTTGCTGGGCGCAGGGCCCATGGTTCCTCACAATGGTCCATAGACGAAGACATAATGAAAAGCTTCACCCAGGGGCCCATTTCTCATGTGGCTGCTCATCCGTAAAGGGTGCATGCAGAGAACTTCAGTTTGCACTTCCTTCTCTCAAGCCTTCTCTGTGCTCCTTGGAGTCTGACATCTGAACCAGAGATGGCTTGGTTATTTTTGGTTTTTTAATTGCTTGATTTGGAACGGGGTCTTTCCTTTTGTGAAATATTCAGAGAAGGACCCCATATGAATTTGGGATAAATCATTTCTAATTGTTCAAGTCATTTTTAATTGGTAAACCAATCCAGATATAAATATGCAGCTCTTGGCAAACAGAAATAGAGAAAGAAGAATCTACTTTTGTTTGTAGATAATAGGCTGGTTGCATTTTTGATTCTTTGGAGTTACTAATTTGTTTTCTCTTAGTGGCACCGAGAATCGGACTCAGGTCTCACACAGATGAGACATGTGCTCTGTGACTGAGCCATAGCCTCCGCCTGAGCCCCATGTTTAATCTTCCTTCATGTGACATCAGAATTGCTCCCACAGAGTTGAGTTTCCATCCTATGGGACTTGGTTTGTTTAAAAGAATGAAGAGGAAGAGAGGGTGTGTCTAAGTCCCAAGGGATGTTGTGTGTTTCAATGATCCCTTTGAGTTCTAACATTGCCAGGTGGAGGACACACCTGAGTACCTAAGTGATTGGTAAATCACAGGAATGTTGGAGATACATGTGGAACAAAGCCACTCCAGGTGAGCAGCCTCCTCACCTTAGACAGACATGTGAGAGAGTCCAGCCAAAATCAACCAGCTCCCACAACCACTCCCAGGTACATGAGCTATAATAATAAACAACTGTTATTTACAGCCACTAGGTTTTAGGTGGACTTGTCACATACCATTGCTAATTTAAGCATTCCCCCTGTGAAAAATCCCTGCCGGATTCAAAAGATTCATCAGCCTAAAATAAACTTGCTGTTAAAAAAGAAGATGCTTTATTAAATACATTTGTCTTCTCCTCTTACAGAAAATTAACTCAGAGGTCTTAGAGAATATAAACAGGAATTAAAGAAAAAGTCGACCACCCTTTAATCATGACAAAATCAACTTCCGCCAAATGTTTGGGTGTTTGTAGTTTTTAAACAACAAAATAGTTTTGCAACTAAGTTTAAATATGATAAATCACAAAAGAAAATGTCAATAGATTTGAGCAAACAAACATGGAATTTGCATATTTAAAGGGAATACTATAAGCACAGTTAGGAAGAGGGAAAAATATTTGTATTTTGTGTGTGTGTGACAAAAGTCTTCATGATAAAATATTTATCTCTTAGGAGCATAGAGTGTGTACACTGATAAGAATATCTGATGTTAAATACTCATCTAAAGAACTGACAAAGGGTCTGGAATGATAGTACAGGGGGTAGGGCATTTGCCTTGCACAAGGCTGACCTGGATTTGATTCTGAGCATTCCATATGGTCCCCTGAGCACTGCTAGGAATAATTCTTGAGTGCAAAACCAGGAGTAATCCTTGTGCATTGCCAGGTGTGACCCAAAAAGAAAAAAAGAAAAATCCAAAACCAAAAAGTTTTTTTTAAAAGAAATGACAAAAAGAAACATAAATCTGTGAATATCACATGAGGAAGTGTCCAACCAGTAAAAATGACACTAAAAATCACTTTCCTTATGATATTAGAAAACAAAATTTAAATCATGCATGCTAAGAATGGGCCACAGGCCATGAAAAATAGTAATATATCTTATTGGTTAATTAGAATTCAAACCATAGGAAAATAAATATGACTTCTGAGCTTTAAAATATTGCATGTTTTGGTCCCATCAATTTCACTTGTGGGGGATTTTCCCTAAATGCATAACCCAAAATATAGTAAAAGTTCTCTGCAAAATTGGCCAACAGTAAGGCAATCTTTGAGTAAGTTACCCTATATATAAATGCTAGAATACAGTCGAATATAGTCAAATGCAGCTTCTAAGCAGAAAATGGAGATATTTTAATTTAATGGTAAGTACTCACATTTTAAGTAAAAATTCTATTTGCAGTGTATTTAACATTGAACACAATAAAAATATTGAAGTCAATATACCAAGTCTTTACATAACAATTTGTTTTGTTTCTGTTGATTCAGTAATACTAAGTCGCTTGTATTCATCTTTGTGTTCAATCCAACTCCAAAACATTATCCACTGAGTGAAGACCTCAAGCTTGCCTCTTGAGAAACTTCTTGAGAAGTATGGTTCTTGCTGTGTGGTCAGGAACAGTTGGGGAAAGGAAGAACAAACTACATGTTTCTTCATCCATGATGCATTGAGCACCTCACCTTAGATTATTTCCCTGGAAAGCTGACCCTGGATTGAGTCTCAGCTATTTGGTACAGAATTCTCCAACAACAGAACCTATGATAAACTTTGCATGTTAGGATTTACAGAGTGTGGTCTTGGAAGGAGAGTAATCAGGGTAGAGTAGGGGAAGGAAGGTAAGCAAGGATTTGGTCCTGGCAGAGAGGGAGATCAGAGACTGACTGATGGTTCTGCCTCCCTACTTTTCACCACCCCTCTCTGATACCCTTCCTCCATTGTGGATGTCTCTCCCTTTGTTACATCCACTCTCTGGAGAAGAAGGTGGCCTAACAAGTCAGCAGTGGAGGAGAGGGTGAAGAGGTTCAGGGAGGAACTTGCCTTCATAATACTGTACTTCCCTCTAACTTCTCCATTGCATGTTTATTGAACTTGGCTTTTGGAATATGGAGCACAGTCAGAGCTGAATTCTCTTTGTCCCTTGACTTCCACCATCTTCTGTCATGTCTCTCTGACCCAGAGTGTGAGAATGAGGACATACCATTAGAAGCCAAGCAGGGACAAAGCGTTGCTTTGAGTTAAAAGTGGACTTTGCTCTCCACCCAGGGCTCCTAATACAAAATCTGTGGCTCATGAGTCAGGATGTGCAGCCCAGTTGAGTGTCCTGACTTACTCTTCAGCTCCAGGCATGGGTTTTCTAAGGCTATGAACCCACAGCTTGGACCATCTCCTCAGGAATGTGACAGAAACCACATTAGCTAAACAGAGAGGACAGGGAAATTTTCTTGCCAAAAGCATACAAGGAATAGAAAAAAAATAGTGATTCAGATCGAATAATCCTGTCACTGAGTTTTCCAGCCTTGTGTTATCTCTTCCAGGAACCACTAATCTGTAAATATTTATTAAGCACCAAAAGTAGGCACCAGGGATGTATGTTAGTGGTAGCATGTGTACCTCATCTCTACCAGGCTCTGGGTTCCATCCCTAGCAATGACCCCCCAAAAATTTAAAAGAGAAAGAAGGACCCAAATTAGGAGATCATCTTCTAAGTCAATCATTCTTAAGTGATGCTGAAATCATAAATGGACACAGGATTCGAAGGATAGTAAGTTCCTGACTGAGGAAGTAGAGAATATTGATTAGATACTCAACAGATACTCAACAGATACTCAACAGCCCAAACCACTGATGGTATTTCCTTAAAACTTGGAATATACCTTAAACCAAATAAAGAATCTTTCATAATTCTATAGACAAGTGCATCTGAGATGGAACAGTATAAGACATAGTATAAGGATTATCCTGGGAAGGTGTCTATCCACTTTTTAAACTCAAAACATTTTTAATGTATGCCACAGCCCTTCTATGTAAGGTAGCCCTTATTCTCCAACTGAAGGAGTTCAGCTCATTCAGAGGGTTCATTTCACCAAGAAAACATGTCAGCAGTTAGATTGAAAACTACAAGAACTGTCATACTTCAGAGTCTAACCAGCAATCATTCCATGTTTACTAAATGATCGTAATATTGAATGACTATAAGAAAATATTGTTTTTCTTCTATAGCATCTCTATCAGAATATTCTTCAATGTCTTGCTTGTTCTGCAATGTTACACTCACTCCTCTTGTTTTAATCTTTCCTTCTGTGTGCTCTAAACTACTGTGTCCATCTATTATTTTGGGTCTTGAATTCTTATTTTTTTTCTTTTTGGGTCACACCCGGTGATGCACAGGGCTTACTCCTAGCTTTGCACTCAGGAATTACTCCTAGTGGTGCTCAGGGGACCATATGGGATGCTGGGACTCGAACCTGGGTTAGCCGCATGCAAGACAAACACCCTACCTGCTGTGCTTCCGCTCCAGCCCCAGGACAGACAATATTTTTTATAGCCAAGGCTATACAATTACTGCAACATTAATGATAATGATGATGCTTTTTATTGATTCTGTGTTCTAAGGTATTGTCTTAAATGCATTTCTTGCATATTCTCTTAAATTTTCTGACAATTACATATGTAAAATATTATCATTGGCCATTATTTCTCCAGTATGGAAACTGATGTTCAGAAAAAGTTTGGTGACTTACCTGAGGTCAGTAACTAGTCAGCAAAAACAGAGAGAGGCTAGTCAGCTATGGAGCAAAAATTTGAATCTGAGTCCAGATAATTCCAGGGCTCAAGTCTCTAACTGCTATCTTATATGACGTCTCCAGCAACATCATTTGCTGAAATCTTAGTACATGAACATGGTGCTTAATGCTTAATCTAAGTGATACTGTATATAACATTCAATAAAACACAAACAGAGGGAAAATCTGAATTTTGGGTGCAGAAAGCAACAAAAAGAGGAACTATCATAAAAGTATCAGCTACGAGGGAACTTCCGAAGTCACCAGTGGAAGAGGTAAACACAGTATCCAGGGATGCTGGATCAGTCTGCAATGTGAGGCACAGAGTGGATCCGGGTGAGTCGTTTGGAATGAGGACCGAGAACCCTCTAATGTGTTGGAACCCACCAATGTGAATGATGATTGGGTAGATATGGAGGCAAGGTAGATGTATTCAAAGCAACATATTGCCTCATGACTAATAATACTTTCCGCTTTTGACTCCACCCCTCAGAGTCTCTCATTTCTGGGTTGTCTGGATACCACACACCTTGACCTTAGAATTTCACTTACATAAAGTCAAGGTTGACAGCAGCATTAACATATGTAGAACCAACACTGGTTTGGAGTCCAGAGACGCTAAGTTCCTTTCCTGGTTCAGACTCTTACCAGCTGTGACATGAATTTAATTCACCTCTCTGACTGTGGTTTATTCTCTAGTCCGTGGAGAAAGCAACACCTACCCCTAGGGTAATTGAGGGACCAAACGGGTTTCCTAATGGAAAGCGTTGAGCCAAACGCGTACATAGAAAGAATTTAATAAACATTAATGTCTCTACCTGTTCTTTTATAACTTTCTTCTTGTTGCTGTCCTTCTATTGTTTCATATACTTTATTCTGCTTCTAGGCATTGATTATGTCTTTTGCTGTCTTCCTTTCTTCCTCTACTCATTCACACATGCGTGTATGCAACATTCACACTGTCTTATGCAAAATTTACCTAGTTAACATAATGGCTTAGATCAGTTGGTAAAAATAATGAATACAAAGAGATCATTTTTAAAAAAACGATCCTTCCCAAGCAAACTAAGTGCTGAGCTATGTCAAATTCAGTTTAAGCACCAGAAAAATGTGTGCTAGGAAAGGCTACTGCATATATGACATTGCCAAATATTGGATCAGCATGTAGAATAATTTTAAAAAAACTATTCCCAGGATATATTTTATTTCCCTTGGTTATTGAATGTATTGCTTTAACCTCCACCCCTGGCATCAATCACTCCTGCCTTGTGCACAGTTTGGAGGGGTAACTGGTTCAGTACATTTCATAGTTCAGCCGTCAAGTGGCTAAATTAAAAAATGACTTTTCAATTATAAGAGAAGCTCATGTTCACTTCCAAAATATATCTTAATAAAAAAATAAGAAAAATCATAATGCCTCTAAAAGATATGTAATCCAACCTTCTCAAGGTGCTCATTTGTTAACCCTTTTCTCTAAACCCTTCAAGATATTCTAAGTGTGTCGGGGTGGGGGTGGGGGGGTGGGAGATATTATACATGCTGGAAAGAGACATATTGTGTAATAGGGGTTTGTCTTTCATCCCCTCAAATTTAATTTTGGGTTTCATCAATCTCTATTTATCAAAAAGAAGAAGAAAGGCGAATTTTCCAATTAAAGTGAAATCAAGCATGGTCGTGTTTGTATTACTTGGCTCGAGCTGTGTCAGCAAGTGTTTGTTCTCATGCAGAGAGGAAGGCATGTGTGTTTCTCAGGTGTGTTTCCAATGGAAAACACTGATTCCTGAACCTCCTGGTACACTTTGACATTTTTCGCCCTCTCACCCCCACTCCGGCACTGGCTTCTTTCTTGGCCTTCTAAGAGTTTCAAGGGCATTAGCAGTGTCGCCTCAAAGAGACATCGGGTCTGCAGAGATTCTGGCTCTCCGACTGTGTTTTCCGCAGGCCCTCAGACTGCCATGCTCTACAGATGGCCCTTGGGAGAGCGGGGGGAAGGAATGGTGTACCGTGCAGAAGGAGTCATGCCAAGGACATCTCATTCTGCCGATAATCAAATCCCATCAAATGGCAAATTCCCCAGTTCAACAGTCTGAATAGGATGGTACTTTATAAAGAACTCCAGCTGGTTAAATTTAGAGCCTGAAAAAAAAAAAAAAGATTCCAGCCTAATAATGCGTTCTGGCCCTGCGCCACCCCATCTTTCAGATGAGGGAACTGGATGAGTTTCCATTCATTTAGAAGCTGCCTCTTGGTGCTGATTCAGAGGCCAGCCACCAAGTGCTTCCCTCCAGTTCGCCTGGGCAGGACCTGGTCACTTAATGAGCTGAGCAGCTTCCGTTGTGTTCTCTGGCTCGTCCAGTTGCCTCGTGCTTGTGGATGCGTTCTCAAAGACTTATTGTGCAAGAAACATCACTATTTTTTGTAAATGGCTTGGCCTCTTGGGTCAGCAGCCTGGCATTTGTTCCCCTGATCTCAGCACATCCATGCACTCCTGGTTTTGTTTGTAAATTGCTTGCAAAACAAAAAGTTCTCCGAAAAGTACCCCCTTCCTCTGCAATTTGTTAATGCTAACAAGGCATGTCCGTAGGCCACATTCACCTACTCTCTTAGTAGGTATTTCCAGGGCCTTTTGTGGTGTCTTCCTAGTGACCCCAAGTCCTTTAATTGCCTGGAGCACATGGCTAGTGCCAGATGCCTTGATGGTTGAGTTTGTCCACAAGTGAAGTCAGCAAAATATTTCAGAAGTGCCTTCTATGGGCAACACACACAGCCAGGCACCTGTAATATAGGGATATAGGAAATACCTCCAACCCATCAATGAAAAAGCTGAGCAAGCCCTCCTCACCTCCCTCCAGGCTGACCCCATGAGCCTCCCTGTAGTCCTCCTTAGATTATACTATTTTCTGACCACCTGTCAGAAACTAGTCACTCAAGAGTCCCAAGTCTCCCCACATCCCGGCAGGTAGATATCATCAGTTCTATTTTATAGATGGACAAATAAATTAGGGGCTTGGGGTAAGAACTGTGGCCAAGATATGTCAGGGACAGATAAATTAGGGGAACTGACCCCAGGGCTCGCTCTTCCCTCCACTACAGCATATCACCTCCCAGACAGGAAGAGAACACGAACCTCAAGGTGTTGGGAGGTGGGCAGCAATGGAGCATTTGGGCTCACCTAGTAGAGGAGGCAAGGCTAATTTTTTTCTCTTGGCACCTCCCCACCTTGCCTCTGTACTTAACCTCTATCTAAGGGGTCAGCAGACTATTGACCGCATCTTTACCGCATACCGAAGAGAAGGTTGATCAAGGTCCTGTCCTCCAGAAGTACCGTCCAACCAGGTCCTTCTGTGATTCCCAGGTGGGTGCTGGGAAGAGCTCCCTGGCCCGCCTGAAAACATCTGCGACTTCACCTCTCATGTTTGGTACCATACGATGTTTACTGAGGTTGGGAGGAGACAGAACAGAGCTAGGTGGAATGTCCTGGAAGGGAGGAACTGGCAGAGGGGAGAATGAACAAAGTACACATTTGTCTCATCTAATTTTAATACGATGATCTATTTGAAGTATGTGGGAAGCACTTGAATGCAGCCACTGCACACCCAGAATCCCGAAGGAAAATGCAGATGTTCAAAGCTGACCTCAGTTCCTGATGCCAGTGGCTTGAAGCTGCCATGTGTGCCTTGGTGATGGGTCCTGTCTTGGTAAGTGTAATAATAGCCCCATCCTCAGAGGCCTCTGTGAATATTCCCTGAGAGGAGAAATGGAACAACGCTGCACACTTTGGGCCCAGAGAATACGTTTGACTAATTTTACTATTTACTATTGTTGCTGGTGGTGATATTTCCAAACAAAACAGTTTAAAGAATGTGGGGGATTTCGGAGCAGCAAGGGAGCTAGTCCTTTTCCAGACATGTAAGGTCCTGGAAGCCGGCTGGGGATAGGATAGAATGTGCAGCTGAAATGAAAGCCATTTATCCCTTTTCTGTCCACATGGTCCCCACTTTTCCTTAGCCTCTATTCATTTCCCTGGTGCCTCCACTACCTGAATAAGGGGACCAGAGACAGCGATGATGAAGGGGACAGTTTGCTGGGATACCTGCTTGAATGTAGGAAGTTTATGGGAAGTGAAGACCCTACAGGTTGAGACTGGGCTGGAGAGATAATACTACCTCCAGGATAGAAGATAGAGTATAGAGCTCTATTCCTGCATGTGGTTGTCTAGGGTTCAACCCCCAGCACTAGATATGGCCCCTTGAACCCTGCCGGGAGTGATCCCTGAGTGCAGAGATAGGAGTATGCCTGAGCCCTGTGGTCCCCAAGCAAACAACAACAACAACAACAACAAAACCCTGTAGGTTGAACCTTCAAATTTACATGATGGTTCAGTTTTGTTAACTCTATGGTACTCCCTCGTCGGTTGCTCATGAGCTATCAGGCTGTGCCATCGTAAGGAGACTTCCCTGCTGCTCTCTGGAGGAGAGCATAAGGAAGGCTGAGTATGAAGACTGTCCATCTCTCAGTCCCACGGGTCTTTTTGGTTTCTCCCTCCTCCTTCACAGGGAACACAGCGAGGAGCATCAGATCAGCTTGCTCCTTCTTCCAATTTTGCTCAGCTGCGATGAAAATAAACTCCCACATCCCCATGTTTGATCAATTTACCTTCATCCTTTAATCGAATGAACTTCAGCCCTGCAATCAGAAAGAAAAACATTTTGCTAAGTGTTTCATTTCTCCAGTGATTCATTTAGCAGTGGGCTCAAAGCTGACATGATGGGAAAGAGGGATTTAGGGCTGAAATAATTTTTATGACCACATCACAAGAGACTGGAATGGCTTTTAAGGTACATCGTACTTTAATCACAAGCACACACGAAGCGTACATTGCTGAAACACTTAGGAGAAGCTTGAAATGGAATGCTTGAATCATAATTCCATTATCAAGAAAGGCAGGGCCTTTTCAGTTCATAATTCTTCCTGTGTTGTGGATTAGTCTGATAATCTTGGAAGAGAAATGTTTTAGAAAGAAAGTAAGCATAGGCACGTAGAGAAGTGTTCAGACCAACAGACACCAAGCATGCTTAAGTTAGGAGTCTCTCTTTCTTTAGTTAGTCAAAATTGGAGAGTAGACATGCTCAGCAATGGAAAACAAATTATCAAATGCTTCCTTTCCAGCAGGTCCGACTCTGGGCGGGGGGGGGACTCCAAACAATAATAGTGAGTTTTTATGTTTGTCTGTAATCAAAGTAAAGAGAAAGTTAAGTGAAATTTATCAACTACACAGGCGGGGTGGGGGGCTGGGAGGGTGAGGTTTACTGTGGTTCTTGGTGGTGGAATATGTGCACTGGTGAAGGGATGGGTGTTTGAGCATTATGTAACTGAGACTTAAACCTGAAAGCTTTGTATCTTTCAACATGGTGATTCAATAAAAAAAATTTTTTTAAAGATTCTTAATAAAAATAGAACATTTGAAATAATGAAAAAAAATATTGGAGAGTAGAACTTTTAGAAAGATTCCAGAAACAGAGAAGTACCTGTGGTATTTCCGGGGGAGTGATGCTGCTTTTGACTGTGTCTTTTGGTTTCCTGTTGTTCCAGGAAAGGAGGGAATAAAGTTCTCAACATGGTACCCACTGTTTGGGGGCCAGCCTCTCTCCAACTAGCTGCCACTTCTCTAATCCAGAACAACAGGAAGGAACAGACAAAGAGATGTGGTTCAGAAAAAAAAGGCAGCAAGAGGAATAGGGCATTTGTGAAGAGGGTATTTTACAGATGCAGTAGTAATATGGTTGGGGAAATCTGAGTTTTGAAACCAAACTACAATATCAAAAGGATCTAACTTCAAGGGTTGAATCTGTCACTTCTCAGTGGAGTGATCCTGCCTGAGTCAGTTACTAAACCTATCTCATCTACATTTTCTAAATCACAAAACAAGAAAGGAAAATACCTGATGTGCTGTATTCTTGGATAATTCATAAGATAATTTATATGAAGAGTTTAGGATCTTAAATATAATAGGCATGTGATAAATATTAGCTTTCCTGTGCCCTCTAGGGCGCCAACCTCTTAGAAGGTGAGAAAATAGAATAAAGCAGTTTGTGTCTCTTAAATCAAATCTAGTTTCTCAATTCTAACACCCCTCAGGGTGGATCATTGTGCACAGAATAAAGCCTCAACTTCCTGGGGTAAAACATCCTAGCTCTGCATGAGGTTTGTCAGATTTCAGGTTGGCATAATTAGTTAACACCTCTTCTATTACTGCATCTGGGTTCCTTATACTCCATTACCACCAGATCATTCTACCCACTTCCTTCTCCATTGATTTGTATGTTCTCCACAGCATGAGATACTTGTCTCTCATAAAAATCCCCTTATTCTTCCCTAATCTGCTGGGAAGAAGAAATACCAAGTACAGAATAACTGGACCTTATTTGAGAGTGGTTAGGGAAAGATTTTTCAACAAATAGCTTACTATAAGCACAGATATGATCAATTCTGCTGGTAGGATAGGGACAGAAGATAGATCAATAAAGAAAGTATCAATTGACTTGACTATAAAAGTTAGGGAGAAGGCTGAACATCAGTGGCAACAAAAGCAATACAAAGGGCAGTATTTTGAAGGGACAAATGCTCTAAATCTTACTCTGTAGCTAGAAACAAATAGAGTAGGGTAGAACAAAGAGTTGGAAATGGCTGGAAAGTAGAATATGGGAAAGCCATTTCAACACATTTATTATGGTACAGATCTCTGCCTATAGATTTACATTTTTAGGCAATTCTTTTACCTCTTTAAAGTTTTGGTTGGCTCTTCTATAGAGTGAAGGTAAAACTAGCACCTAGCTATAGGATGTGCAAGGATAAAATTAAGTGATCCTTGTAATATTCTTCCAGACTCTGGTAGCAGAGGATATGTTGAGCATTAATAATTCTGTTTACTTTTTAAGTCTAGTGAAAATGCCAATTCCTATTCTGCTCTTCTGCTATACCAAGTAAACTCTTACTCCTTAGTCATCTCTGCTTTTACAGAACTTTAACAAACCTTGAGTTAACATTTGTTTTCACAGGCTCCTGCATGACTCCCTGTGGTTCATATTATTAGTGCTCTGTAGGATAACATTGGGTTTGTCCTTTCAGCCTTGCTTCAGGGAACTTAGTTTACCTTAAAGCAATGTCCTTTCTGTATGGACACAGGAAGACAGTAAATATTATGCTTTGAAACTTGGGAGCTGATTGACTCCAATAATATTTACTCCTGGGCATCTGCTTTCTCAACTCAGTTGCCCTTAGTTCCTAACACCCCAAAAGCAGGGTCCCAACAAGGGACAGAATGGACCCAGGGCAAGCTGTGAGCTACCCTGGCATCAAAATGGGCCAGGCCAAAGCACCACAATACTCAACTGCAAGTTGAGAGGATTGTCATAGACAAATGCTGTCATGATCCAAAAATAATGATGAGACTAGGACCCTGCTGGGGTTAGGAGGACTAACCTGACCTGAAGACTGTGGTCTAGAAAATATAGTGAATGTCCTCAGGAAGAACCAAACTTTAAGTTTGATATATCTCTTACTGTGCTCATACAGAATGACATTACTAGAAATATTAGAAGTAGATTTACTACAACCATTTAAGTGGATTACTAGCTGAGGAAAACAAAAAGCCACACACCCTCATTGGGATCCTGCCCTTAAGCGGATCTCCTAGTATTCTGGAGTAATCTCCTTAGATGAGATTTTGTTAATCTTCTAGAGGAATGGTCTTAGCCCTCTTTGTTGATTTGTTAATATTCAGCTCACCTTTGTGTCACCACCTTATGTGATTGCTATATAAACTAAGACTGTAAGAGAAGCAGAGAGAGAGAGAAGACACAGGAGGGAGAAGACACAGAAACAAGAAAGAAGACACAGAATGGGGAGAAGACACAGAAGCAAAGGGAGAAGACACAGAAATGGAGAGAAGACACAGAAGCGGGAGAAGACACAGAAGCAGAGTACAAAGAGAAAGAGAATCAGGGAGTCATTGGAGCCAGAAGCAGGGGAAAGAAAGAGCACAAAGCGAGTGAGAAGTGAGAGCAATGGGGCTCCAGAGACCGAAGCAGAAGGGCTCCAGAGAGAGGAGATCGGAAGAAGAGAGTTCAGAAGAGACCAGAGGAGAGACTACAGAGACAGACAGAGATACAGAGACAGACAGAAGAGAGCACAGCAGCACACACAGAAGCAGAGCACAAGGAGGAGCCATCCCGATCTGGTCCATACATAGCAGCTCAAGAGTACCGAATGTGAAAGGCAAGAGAGAGAGAGAGAGAGAGAGAGAGAGAGAGAGCGTCACCCCAAGAGCCCACAAACAACATACACACACATCAGCCCTTTCCGCGCTCAACATGCTCAACAATGCTCAACATGTTCTCTGCTGCCGGAGTCTGAAAGAATATGAGAATATGACAAGGATCACTTTTGCATGACTCGCCGTGGACCATCAGTGGCATCCCATAGAGTACAAAGGGCAATGCTTTGGACAAGGTGATTGCAGACTGATAGTTGACTGAGTGAATAGATCCTTCAATTAAACTGAAATAATTTTGATATTGAAATATCAGAGCCATTATCAGTACACAGACCCAGTATTTCTCAACCTTTTCCCAACTGTAACCATTTCCAACTTTATTTCCTTCCTGTGTCCCTCTATCCTAGGAGTTGACCCTCTAATCTTACATCTTCAACCCCCATTTATGTTATTTTCACATATGTGTCTCCCTCACCTCAAATATCTTTTTTTTTCTCTTTATTTTTATTTTTTTTTATTGAATCACCAAGTGGAGGGTTACAAAGTTCTCAGGATTATGTCAGTTATACAATATTCAAACACCCTTCCCTTCACCAGTGCCCATCTTCCATCACCAACCCCCCCAGTATATCTGCCGCCCCCTCCCACCTCCCTAGTCCCCACCCTTGTACGTGATAAGTTTCACTTCATTTACGCTTATCTCGATTACATTCCATGTTTCAACACACAACTCACTACCGTTGCTGGGGTTTCCCCCCAAAAAGAAAAAGACAGTCCTATTGCCAATGAGGCATTTGATAGTTCTCCAATACTAAGAATATAGAGATATTAAGTCCTGCTGTTTGTTACATAACTTTTCTTTTTCCCCCTTGCCCCGCTCCACCGAGTTCACGCCTGTTTAGTAATCGCCACGCTGTCTGACAAAGGGAAAAAAACCGAAGAGGATGGTTATTTCCCGTCATCAGCCGGCGTGGGGCTCTGGCTTAGTTGATAGTCTAGTAGAGTGTCTGCAAGCAGTTTCTGGAACCAAAGGTCTTGCGCTGATATCGGCTCCGGCTCGAGATACCACCAGCGTCCCGCTGGTCCATGTACCTAATTTTTCCCCTTATTTCCCATTCCCACGCCACCAGGTCTGTTTGCTTAATGGACATCACACTATGTTTGACACCACGCCGCGTTTCTTCCCGAGAAAGAAGGATATTTCTTCTCAGCCGGCTTGGGGATATAGCTTAGTTCAGTCTAGAGAGATGGCTACCATTTTGATTGCCTTCAATATTTCAACAAAATACTTACTATTCTTGTTAGGATCACCCACAAAAGTCCGACCCATTAAGAAGGAACCATTACATATTGCTGATACTAAGATGACATTAGGTCGCGCGGCCGCAGCAGCGGCCGCGCAGTTTTGGGTTTCTGTCTAAAGTCCAGGGAAAAAGTTGAAGGAGAGAGAGAGAGATTTCTGCACGGGGGACCTGGCGGAAACTCTCAAGTCACATACTGCAGGTTGCTGGTGGGCTGCTGGTGTCGCAAGCAGCTCCCTCCTCTTCGTCAGTCATTCTGGGGGTGCGGGTGCAGAGAAATGGGAAAGCCCACGTGGCTGCACTCTCTTTAAGTGTCCGATGTGGGCGGAGACCGGTACTTCCCCGCCCTCGATCCCCCGCCAGCCGCGCCGCGCATTTGGGTGCGTCTCTCCATTTTGTGCTCAGAGAAGTGGGGTAGATGCTGTGCTGTGCCCAGGAGACATTGAGGGAAAGAGAGAGAGATTAAAGAAAAAAAAAAAAAGAGAAACGCCGGGCCCCCGCTCGGGGGACCTGGCGGAAACTCTCAAGTAACATACTGCAGGTTGCTGGTGGGCTGCTGGTGTCGCAAGCAGCTCCCTCCTCTTCGTCAGTCATTCTGGGGGTGCGGGTGCGGAGAAAATCACCTCAAATATCTTGAGCCTTCCTGTGAGAAACTCTGTTCTAACCCAGCATTTTTCAAACATTTTATATAAAACCCCTGGAAAGATTAAGATTTTTTATGAGGACTTTGCAATATAGTTCAAAAGGACAAGTTTCATGAAACAATAATTATCTTTGCTACCACATCATACCCCCAATTTATTTCTTGGCAGGGACACCCCACGCAGTGCTCCAGGCTTACTCCTTGCTCTGTGCTCAAGAGCCACTTTTTCTAGGGCCCTGAGACTATATGAGGTGCCAGGGATCAAACCCTAGTTAGTCACCACATGCTACAAAAGTTTCCTACACCCATTGTACTATCACTCTGGTCCCTAACCTATCCATTTTTAATGAGCATTTTTAGTTTTTAATTAATACAGCTATTATTAAATAATTCAGAAAATTTCCATATATACCTCAAGTGAGCATGAGGTGAACTCTCAGCCTCCAGGGTATCTTTCATTACAAGCCCTCTAAGTTGACAAACCAAGAAAGTAAATATGTAAATATTAACCTGTGTGCAGATATATACCTATAAATATTTCTATGTATGGTCTGTGTCATATATGTATCTATATTAAACTGAACTTTAGTTAATACTGATGCTGTCCACTAGAACCTAATCCCACATCCATCATTCGAGCATTCTCCCCTTACTCTGGTATAACGTCCCAATTATGAGAAAGATATCCTAGCATGTGGCATCTACACAATTGCTTGAGTTTCGTATGCACATGTAGAAGCTTTGGGAACGTTGACCATATGAGTAGATAACTCAACTTTTGGGTAGAGCACAAATGTACAGTATGAATGTACAGTTCATTGTGCTTTTAGTCTCACAGACCCACTCAGTTTACTTAGTACATTTCCCCCATTCTCCTCTCTGTAGCTTTTTCAAACATTTCCTACTGGAACTTGCCACAAAGTTCTTGTCATGGTTCTTTTCCCCAAGTTTCCAGTTCCAACCTATACCCTGTCTTTGTCCCCTGCATCCATGGTGTCTCTCCTTCAGCAGCTTCCGGAGACATAAAAGCTGGGAGGTCCATGTTTGGGTCCTTTTCTAAACTTGCGTCATAATTTGGTAAGCAGAAAAATAATCCTCCAAAGATGGCCACGTCTTATTCTCCAGAATCTGTGAATATTCACAACCTACAGCCAGAAAGAATTTGCAGGTGTGATTTGGTTTATAGACCTAGAGCTGTGGAAACTATTTTAGACCGTCCAGATGGTCTCAATGTAACCAAGGCCCCACCTGCTTCTCTGACTGAGAAGAGAGCGCTGAGGAGAGAGGAATGTTAGAGACGTCTGAAGTGTGAGGAGGACTCGATGCAGTGTTGCTGGCTTTCAAGAAAGAAGGTAAATTCTCTGGAAACTGAGAAAGACTGCCTTGACCAGCAGCCAGCTGGGAACTGGGGAAATCTCTGTCCTGAAACAAAAAGACTTGATTCTGTCAGCAGCCTGACTGAGTCTGGAGGATCCTCCATCTAAAGCCTTCAGGAAGGCGTGCGCCCTGCCAACACTGTGATCTCTCCCTGACAAGACTCAATCCTGAGGAACCAGCCAGGACTGCCGGGACCCTGGCCCACAAAACTGAGAGATAATAAATCTGTGCTGTTTAAGCTGCTGACATTATGGTAAATTGTTATGGCAGCAACAAAAGCACTTGTTCAGATTTTTAAAATGTCTAGGTTAGAAATATCTTTTTCTCTGTATTTCAGAGAAAATGTTCTAGCATCTTCTAGCATCTAGTGCTGCCGTTCAGAATTTCAGTACAAGGGCTGAATATGTAGCTCAGAGGCAAAACACTTCTCTGACATGTTGTGAGGTCATGGATTCAATCTCCAGTACCCGCCCCCCACACACACACGCCACACACCCCACATACACACAATTGTAATGCCAGTCTCATTTCTCATCTGTAATGTGACATGTTTTTCCTTTAAATTTTCTCCATCTCCTCATCCTGTTCCGAAATTTCACAATGACTTTCCTTAAGTCTTCAATTCATACCGTAAGATGGCAGACTTTAGGTAGAGTTTTCTAATTCGTGATGGCAATTTTTTGATCTGGGATTTTCTGCACTGTTCTAGTTATTTGATGATGTTTGATTGCTCTAAGTTGAGCTTAGTTGGAATCATCTATGTTCCATGTTGGCCTCACCCTCATCCTTCTCCCAGGTAGCCAGGGTTAGCAGTACTTAACAGTGAGCTCAAGAAAGAGAATGAGGGATACAGAGCTTCTTGAGGCCTACACTCAAAATTTATGCCCACTCTGTTGGATGAATCCAGCTTAACTCAGGGACTAAAGAAGCAGATTTTACCTTTTTGATAGGTGATCACGTTAGCACGTTTCAAAGATTGTTTCTACATTATTTCCTTTAAAATATTTCTATTTTCTGTTTATCTTTTGGACCCTTTTAGTGGACCACTGAACCTCTGGGATTGATAGAATCAGATAAAATCAGTCCCTTACCTTTCTACTTCTGTCTTACATCTTGAATATCTTTTTTACATTTCTTAGAAGATATGTTCAACTTTATTTATTTATGTATTTATTTATTTATTTATTTTTGCTTTTTGGGTCACACCCAGCAGTACACAGGGGTTATTCCTGGCTCTGCACTCAGGAATTACTCCTGGCAGTGCTGGGGGACATATGGGATGCTGGGAATCGAACCTGGGTCGGCCGTGTGCAAGGCAAACTCCCTACCCGCTATGTTATCTCTCCAGCACCAATATATGTTCAACTTTAACTTCCAACTTTCCTATTGATTCTTTCAGCTGTCATTATTTAACAGTTACAAAGAGTTTTTTCTTTCTTATTCTCTGAAAGGTTTTTTTTTTGCTATGAATGCATAATTTTCATCTTTTCTCTTGCACAGACCAGTTTCTCCAAACCAAACCTGCCACGGAAATTTTACACATACAGTTTTCTCTGGTTTCTCCCTTCTCACTACCTGCTCCGTTCCTGCTCACCCTGAAGATCTGCATGGACCTGCCATGTCATCAGGGATGCCTGTCTCCCCCGAGCCCTTGGAAGAAACTCTTACAACAGTCAGCACTTCTTGTGACCACTCTTTATCCAAATACACATTAAAGGCCTATTTCATCTCTTCTCAGTAAGCTTCACGGGGACAAGCCCTTCTCTGTGTTGCTTGCCCTAATTTCCTAAGCACAGACATAATGCTTCATGATACCACCAACTCAGTGACTGAATGAATAAATGAATGAACATTGCACGAACAAAATCTCCCCCATTCATCTATGTTTTTTAGGGGCACTAGTGGAAAGACCGTCAGTGCTCATGTGTGAATGTTGTTTCGGAGTCTGCTTTCTGCCTCCGCCATCAACCTCACCAGGCCTCCTGGACACTGAAAGGCTGTCTCATCCCAGTGGTGCCTCCCCGCCCTCATCCCTAAGAGATCTGTGAGCCAAAGGCTGCAGACATTCTTCAAACAGCCCCAGTTCACAGGGAAAGTCTTATTTAGGGAGGATTCGGGGTTGGCATGCCCCCAAGACAGAAATCCTTTAGGAAAATATTCAAGCTGGGGAAGGGGGCTGTGGCGGCGGAATGAGGAAGCTGAGCCTCATCGCCAGAGAACATTCCAGGGCCCTGGCACAGCTGGTGCCTCTCCAAGCGTCCAAGTATCTCAGGAGTGACTGAGAGTGAGAACTTCCTATTGACAGACTTCATTCTTCCGGGCACCAACATAATGTTCCCTACATGCTAAATATAAAATAAAAATATGATCCTTAATCACCATGATGAATTGGAGAAGTATTCAAGGCTCATGGCTGTTTGACTCAGAGCTCGACGGCTCACTCAGAACAAAACAAAACAAAACAGCACATCAAAGCTGGTGTCTGTGGAAACTGTGCATGCATTCCCTTCTCTTTTTCTAGAGTAAGAAGCAACTCTTTAGATCCAATCAGTACGTAAGCAGAATTAGAAGTCATGTGTTCTCTGAAACTGAGCTAAAACATCTTTATAATAATGGGCTATTGGCACCGAGTGGACCTGTCATTATAGATCCAAGGAAACTGAGTCTGGGTGAGGTCATATTAAAAAAAAAAAACTTGCTGAAGTTCCCAGAGCTAGTGTGTTAGAGAACTGAGAGTCAAATTGAGGCACCGGAGAACGTGTGCTAATACACATTAGCTAAGTGGATGCATTTCCACTTTCTTCCTGGAAAGCTTAAAATCCCAGGAGACTGAGGAAGAAAACCACTTCTCAGGTCACTGGGGAGCTGGGCGTGCAAAGTTACTTTGGGAAGTGCATCATGGAGATGGTAATCATCTCCAGGGACAGACAAGACTTAGGATTCTACCTCAGTGGTGGAACCTGGAGAGAGACGGTCTCAGAGCAGATGGGTCAAAAAGTCACCTGGGCTAATTCACTGATTCCTACAGACCAAAATGGGTGGCATGTTTTGTGGGGATTATTAGGGGAATGGAGCTATAGCACAGCGGCGTTTGCCTTGCATTTGGCCGACCCGGGTTCGATTCCTCCACCCCTCTCTGAGAGCCCGGCAAGTACCGAGAGTATCCCGCCTGCACAGCAGAGCCTGGCAAGCTACCCATGGCGTATTCAGTATGCCAAAAACAGCAACAACAAGTCCCCAAAGGGAGACGTTACTGGTGCCTACTCGAGCAAATTGATGAGCAACGGGATGACAGTGACAGTGATACCTGTTAGGAGACAGGGCGGGTGGGGGAAGAGAGCTGGTGGGAGCAGGTACTCACCCACAACATTGCTCCATGGGCCTCTGAGGTGGTTCACAAGAAAGGTGAGAAGCAAATGGGAGACTAGATAGTCTCAAGTGGTGGCCTGGGAGGCACTGGGGACAGATGGCACAGGGGGATGGAGGGCAAAGTGGCAGGAGGGGACAGGTCTCTATTGTCCTGGACCCTTTCCCTCAGGAGAGGTCTTCCTCACAGAACACAAGTGACGCCATTGGTCTGGAACAAAGGCAGCAGCTGAAACCTCCTCCCTTGGACCTGAGATGGTGGTGAAGCTCCTCACTGAAGTCTCCTACTCCTATAGGAGACATGCATTTGCCTCTGGGAACAGCTGGGAGCAACTGAGAGCAGGAGAACTCAGCCTGTTTGATTTCTTGATTCCTTAAGGCCAATGTGGGTGACGTGTCTTGTGGGGATTGTCAGAAGCCTAGAGGTGAGAAGTCCAAAAGCAAGATGTCAACAAGGTTGGTTTCTCCCAGAGTCTTAGAGAAATGTTTGTGCTGCCTCTCTCCCAGCTACAGTGGAGCCCCCCGTGCTTGACTTGTGGCCCCATCCCTCCGTCTCTGCTGCCTTTCCTGCCTAGTTTTCCTCCCTTGTGTGTGTCCCTGTGTTCCTGTATCTCTTTTCTCTCTTATAAAGGCACCGTCGTTGGTTGGGGTGGAGGTGTCAGCTTAACTAATCACATCTGCAAAGATTTAGGAGGGGGCAGGATTTGTGCCACACCTAGTTGTGTTCAGGGTTTGCTCCTGACGGTGCTCAGGCATCACTCCTGGTGGTGCTCCGGGATCAGAGGCGGTTCAGGGCACTCAAACCAGGTTCATAGCCAATAGATGGGCCTTAATCCCCATTTCTCTGAACCTCCCTAGAACTTGCTCTATAAAGATGGTATGTTCAAATATGGTTTTCTTCTAAGTCCCAAATAGACATGAATCAGAGGAGGGGTGTCACTATTAAACTCAGGCAAGAAAACAGAAAACTCCTTCTTCCTACATGAACCACACACTATGGAGTCCCCAGGAAAAAGGGACAGGACTGAAGAAGAGGTCCCTCTCCCCTGGGTAGTACACTCTGAGAGAGACCGAGACGGGGCCAGCGCCAAAGAACCAACCTAGGAGCTCAGGAGAGATGAACAGTCAGACTAGGGCGGGGAGGGGGGCAGGTGGAGACGTAGTCATCATTAACTGAATATTTGTGAGTCTCCCAAACTCCGATGTCAATGATTTGGGGAGGGGGAGGGGGTACATTGGGCAGTGCTCAGGAATCACTCCTAGAAGGTCCAGAGAACCACATGTGATGTAGGGATCAAATCTGGGTTGGACCCGTGCAAGGCAAGCACCCTACCTGCTGTAAGAGCTCTCCAGCCACCTGATGTCAAAGTTTTAAATCCCCATTCCGATAGAAATTCAGAGACAGAGGGAAGTTGACACTGGTGGCAGGTTCCGCAATGGAACATTGTATGTCCAAAATCCAACGATGAATAATTAACTCCTGGTGATTGAATAAAATGAAATTGGGGAAAAAATAAAGTTTTAAGAAAAGAACTCTAATCCACATTTTAAAAATAAGAAATTTAGAAATGTAAATCTAAGTAAGAAATTTTGAGTAAGTGGGATCTAACCAGCAGGCCTGACCTGATAGGATTGGTTGAAAGCTTTCAAAGAGGCACTGGGGCTGGAGAACTAGTGTAGTGGGTAGGGCTTTCTGTGTGGTCAACACAGGTTCAATCCCCAGGACTCCATATGGCACCCTGAGCCTGCCAGGAATCACTCCACATATGGTCCCTTGAGCATTGCTGGGTATGGCCCCCAAACAAAACAAAAATAAATATTTTTTTAAGGAGAGGCATTAAAAAGCTCTCTCTCTCTCTCCCTCCCTCTCTCTCTCTCTCTCTCTCTCTCTCTCTCTCTCTCTCTCTCTCTCTCTCTCTCACACACACACACACACACACACACACACACACACACACACACACACATACACACACTAGTTCTGTCCCACCCCACAGGCACCAATAAAAGGCCATAAGAGCACGCAGAGAAGGAAGCCATCTGTCAGCCTGGGAGAGGTTTCACCAGCCTCCGTCCCCCTGGCGTTAGCTTCCAGTTTCCAGAACCCAGAACCATGAGACGTGCGCTTTATCTGTTGGATCTGTGACTCCTCTGGGCTGTTTGGAAAAGGCGGCCCCCACAGAGCCAAAGAGCAGCCTTCGGAACACAGCCTCCAAGGCCTGCTGAGAACTGACATGGAGCAGGAACAGAGGAACCCCACCATCCTCTGGGGCCCACGAAGTGGGATCCCCGAAAGGGGGAACCTGGAGCTTGAGGCTCAGAGAATAACTAACAGGATAAACAAAACTCAGACCCAGCTTCACTCCTGATGGATGGGATCAGCCTCTACTACCGCCCAAGTTTCACGCTGCTGGGGATGGAGCCTACATCCTGGCCGACCACTCCGACGTTCCCTGCTGCTGGGCAGAAGCAGTTCAAGATGCCTAGACAGTGGTGCAGAGGGAGGGGGCAGTAGGATGACATTCCTGCAGCCCCACCAAATCCCCAGACTCTCTGCTAGACTGGGGGGAAACTTCTCCTGCTGACTGCAGCTTTGACGGCCCCCCACTCAGACACTCCTGGAACCCCCTTTACGCGGCAAATGAAAACCAGGAATCTCTAGCCCCGTCGGGGAATCTCTGGCAGTCGGGAGAAAACAAAGCCCACCTCCTTTCTGTTTGTCCTTTCTCCAGCATTTTTTGATATATCTCCAATTTACTCAAATCTCTTCAGGCTCACAGCTTCAGACTTCCGGCCCCAGGCGAACCCTTCAGCACTGCCCTGCATGAATTACGGGTGATTTATAGAGATCCCGCTCAGAATCTCAAGAGCAGGCTCTGCAGGGATGGCCGAGGCCTCACGTCATGTGAAAGTTGTCTAAGGAATTCGCCTGCCGACGTCCTGTTCGGCCAGTGCCTGCGCCCACCACATTTTCTGTTTCTAGCGAGTTTCCTAGCAAAGGACTGAGTTCTTCGCAGAAGCAGGGCTCTTTCCAGCAGCCCTGGACCCGTGCCTCCTGTTTTTCCTCCTCTATGACACATCTGGGGCAGGTGATAGGTGTGGCTCTCAGGCCCTGTCACAGTATTGACTAGAAGTTACCTGGATTGGCTTGGAGGCAAGGGATGCATGTCCTGTAAAGTCTCTCCTTTCTTCAGCAGGAAAACCATAGCTCAGACTATAGCTGAAACACTGTATTCTGACTGAAACACCAGCCCTGAGACTCCTTGCCCTGGTGACATCAGTTTTATTATTAGATTAATAGACAAACCAGCATATAAATTATTATTATTATTATTATTATTATTATTATTTTGCTCTTTTGGTTACACTCAGTGATGCACAGGGGTTACTCCTGGCTTTGCACTCAGGAATTACTCTTGGCAGTACTCGGGGGGCCATATGGGATGCTGGGACTCAAACCTGGGTCGGCCGCGTGCAAGGCAAATGCCCTACATGCTGTACTCTCCACTCTAGCCCCTATAAATTATCGACAACTAGGCCTGGCACACAGATAGATGATAAATTGTTCACTTCTTTGGCCACCTAAACTTCCAGTCCTTCCTTTTGAAAAACCTACTTCTTCTGTTGTTTGTTTGTTTGTTTATTTGTTTAGAAGGTGCAGCTGGCTGTGATCAGGTCTAACTCTAGGATCTGTGCTCAGAGACTGCCCCAGGCCTATTTCTCAGGCCTTGGAAGAACATTTCTTTCATAGGTCAAGACCCGCAGACTAGGTCAGGTACTGAGTTCTCATTTCACTCATTTTTTCTGAGTCCCGTAGCAGTTTTGTGAGGAACATACTTTAAGAGGGTTTTATTCACTGGCCTTTATTCCTAGGCCATGAATGAGGACATTGCTTCTGATCACAAAATGAAACACAGAATGCATGTTGTTGAGAGCATGGACATACAGGCATACTATCCTGGTGAAAGAGCCAAGATCGTCACTGACTGTGGGAAGTTACTAGGGAAGTTACTTGACCTCTCTGTGCCTCCATTTTTCCCCATCTTCTCTTTGGGGAAGAGAAAGAGCTGTAAGGATTATATTATTGTATGTGTGGTGGGTGTTCAGTATGCTGTTTTATGGTATTTATAATTTTAATGAAGTGTGTAGTGCAATAAATTTTTTATAAATAAAATCTGTAACTGACCATATTTCATAGTCTGTGAAGAATGTGTAACATTGTATGATAATGTTAAAGAAAAGAAGTAACAGAATAATATTGCATCATAATATTACAAAAAAGAAGTAACAGAATAATTCTTGGTGGGGATAATGAGGAAAGTGTTCAACAACATTAAACTTGATTGAAAAAGACATGGTTTTCAGTACCCATTCCTACCTAATTTTACCCAACACTGGCATATTCTTCTTTCCTCCAATTCTCCCTTTCCTCACACAGGAATTGCAGGCAATGGGTACCCCCTCCCTAGATAGTGCAACACCAAAGAGCTTGCATCTCAGAAAGAATCCATCATTACCTGGGAATGCAGGAGGTATTTCTTACATTGATACTCAACTCACTTGCATTTTCCCAAAAACATACATTCAATTCATCAGAGTCAAACTAGGGCAAGTATTTGAAAAAGAAGCAGCAACCAGCCACTGCGAATCCAGTAGCTGGTGCTTGACTCATAAGGGGTGATGTGGAACTTGACAATTGATCAATATCTTTTTTTTGTTTTGCTTTTTGGGTCACACCCGGCTATGCACAGGGGTCACTCCTGGTTCATGCACTCAGGAATCACCCCTGGCGGTGCTCGGGGGACCATATGGGATGCTGGGATTCGAACCCGGGTCGGCCTCGTGCAAGGCAAATGCCCTACCCGCTGTGCTATTGCTCCAGCCCCCTGATCAATATCTTTTAACACCAGTGGTCCAGCTTCTAGTTGAAGACAGTAGGAGGATCTCACACTCTTGGTCTTCGACAATCTCCCCCAAAGAACCCTTCCAACTAAGAACAAGGTTCTCTGTAAGCCAGTGTTGCCCACTGGACCTAAGAAGATGTGTTGGTAGCTGGCATCAAGGAAAAAGTAGTCAGTACCTAGAAGATGCCACCAAGAGGGGGCATAAGGGAAGTGGAAGGCATGTCTCAGGTGTAACACACAGAGATAAAAACATGGAGTTAGCATGTACCAGAGGTGGTGGGAGATCGATCAGGCTGTTCTTGTTGGTTTTGCCATTGTCCTTTCCCACCCACAACTCACACAGAGTCAGCAGCCTGGATTCCATCCTGGGCATAAGAGTAGAGTCTGCACAGAAACTGGCATACATCAAAAGAACAATTACAACCAATTCTGGAGCAGATGCGGGGAGAAAGGGACCCTCATTCATTGTTGGTGGGAATGCCGACTGGTCCAGTCTTTTTGAAAACCAATATGGACATTCCTCCAAAAACTAGGATTGAGCACCTATATGACCTAGCAATATCACTTCTGGGAATATATCCAAGAGATGCAAAAAAAATACAGTAGAAATGACATCTGCACTTGTGTGTTTATTGCAGCACTGTTTACAATAGTCAGAATCTGGAAAAAACCCAAGGGTCTGAGAACAGATGAGTGGTTAAAGAAACTTTGGTACATCTACACAATGGAATGTTATGCAGCTGTTAGAAAAAATGAAATCATGAAATTTGCATGTAAGTGGATAGACATGGAGAGTATAATGATATGTGAAATTAGCCAGAGAGATTGGGACAGACATAGAATAACTGCACCCATTTGTGGAATATAAGGTAACATAACAGGAGATTAACACCGAAGGACAGTAGAGATAAGGACCAGCAGGATAACACCATGGCTTGGAAGCTGGCCTCACGTGTGGGGGAAAAGGCAGCTGGGGTAGAGAAGGGACCACTAGGTAAATGATGGTTGGAGGGATCGCTCAGGATGGGAGATGCGTGTTGAAAGTAGACCATGGACCAAACATGATGCCACTTAGTACCTGAATTGCAAACCATAACACCCAAAATGAGAGAGAGAGAGAGAGAGAGAGAGAGAGAGAGTAAAAGGGAATGTGCCTGCCACAGAGGCAAGGGGCTGAAAGGGGTGGGAGTGGCAGGAAGGATACTGGGAACATTGGTGGTGGAGAATGAGCACTAGTGGAGGGACGGATGCTTTATCATTGCTTGACTAAAACATAATCATGAAAGTTTGTAACTCTGTAATTGTATTTCACAGTGATTCAATAATGTAAGTAAGTAAATAAATAAATAAATAAGAGTAGGATCTGGCAGCTCAAAGGGAATCCCTTTTGATGCTCGTATTGAGCACTTGAGCCTGCCAGTGAGCTCTGGCCCCAGCAAGTGAGCCCTCAATAGACGAGGATGCCGATACTATTCCAGATTGTTCCACCAGAATTAGAAAGTAGGGACTCCTGGGAGTGAATGAAGGAATGAAGGAATGACAAAGGAGTTCGATTTGGGAGAATGAGCACCATTGGCCACAGGGGAGAGAAACAAGCACTTCTGGCAGCAGAAACAACCTGTGTGAAGCCACTGAGTTAGGGAAGGCCCTGGCCTTCTCAGGGGGCAGGGTTGGGGGGAGGTGAGATGTGGTGGTAGATGTCAGAGCAGGCGGCAGTGAGAACAGCTGTGGGGGGATGGAAGGACGAGCTATTCTTAGGAAGACAAACTTCACTGTGTAAAAATGATTAAAGATTTTACGTAATGAAGAGTAGCACACTAAAGAGAATATTTTTTTATGAAAGCTTTTCCAGAACAAACTTGGGAAGAATACATGCATTATTCGTAGTCTCAATTTTTCTCATATTGAAAAGAGGGATATAAACCTTGACATACGTTTGGAGAAGCTGTAGACTAAGGTATGCACAACTATGTGATCTTCAAAAAATATCCCACAGAGTAAAAGCTATTATTATCAACACCATCATCCTTTAAAAAAAAAGTGAGAAAGATGATTCTCAGAAAGTTAAGGGACTTGCTTAGTCACACAGCAACAAAGTTACACAACTGGAATTTGAACTCCGGTGTCTGGCTCTGGGCTTCTGTTCTTAACCAAGTTACTTCACCATGAATTTTTCAGTGGCAACTGCCTCAAGATTATTGTGAAAAAGAAGGCAAAAATACTACGCTCTTGGGATAGTATCTAAAGTCAGAAAGACACGATAGCAAATAGGGAGCTTGCTTTGAACATGGTGAACTGGGTTCCATTTCTGGTACCCTGTAACTCATAGGAATGATTCCTCAGCACAGAGCCAGGAATAAGCCCTGGGTTCTGCCATGTGTGGCCCCAAGACCAAAACCAAGACAGCATTTAATATGAAGCTATAGCTAGTAACATATTTACTATCATTATTGCCATTACTATAAGCTGTAAAATGGGGATATTAGTATATTTACATACATTATTGAATTTTTATAATCACATGTAATTGTTAACAAATATTGAATATATTTATGTATTATACATATAATTGTTACTGTTTTTGGCATGTCAAATACACCACAGGTAGTTTGCCAGGCTCTGCCGTGCAAGATTCTGCATCGCTCTCTTCAGGGAGCTTTGTTTGATAGTCTCTGGATCTTGGCCATTGTTGAGATTACATGGCTTCTGACCCTGAATGCCACAGGGATGAATGGAGATGTTACTGGTGCCCACTCGAGCAAATTGATGAACAACAGGAGGACAGTGATACAGTGATACATATAATTAACTGGTACGATCACAATGAAGGACAAATGACCTAACAAAGGTTACTAAGTTCAAAACTAAGGACTTTAGAGTCTCAGAGCTTCTTCTTTTTCATAGCTATTTCCATGCTCTTATTAATGCTATCCTTATTCTATCATTATTGCTACCAATAGCATCGACCATTATGGATCAGGAACCTCTCCTACATCCCCCCCCTTTTTTTTTTACCTGAATTACATTTTTAATGACTCTAAACATAGTCACATTCTGAGGGGGTGGGGTCAGGAATTCAACATGTGAATTCAGGGAACACAAAAATAAATTCATGACAACCTCCTAGTAAAATTATCTGTGATAGATATGGCGAGAGCCTAAAGGGGGGTTGGAGAGAGAGAGAGAGAGAGAGAGAGAGAGAGAGAGAGAGAGAGAGAGAGAGAGAGAGAGGGAGGGAGGGAGGGAGAGAGAGGAGAGATATTTATTACTTCTTGCAAATTTTTTTCTGAACACTTCTCCTCACCCACAAACCTGTCTTTCCAAAGTGCCCAGCAACCTTTTGGTGTCCATCAACCTTCCATTTGGCAAAGGGGAGAAGCTGAGTCGGTCCTGTTCTTTGACTTTGACCCTGGACATGAGTTACTCTGGCATTGTCTGAATTCCTTTCTCCTCTGGCTCTGCTAGTACATGAAGACAGAAACTGAGAGAAACATGTTGAAATTGGAGCAGAGTGAAAACAGAAGAAGACAAAAGGAAAAGTAACTTTTCTGCCTCATCCAAAGGCGTGGAGACCTCCCAGGATGCACCCAGGTCCTTCCGGTCCCTGGCAAGGAAGATCCCTCAGCAGAGCAGCCAATGAAGGCAGAGAAGACTCTGGGAAAAGGCATGCAGGGTTATGGTGGGTGGTGAGAAGTGACAGAGAAGTTCTCTTCCTGTGACATTGTCATGGAGTATGATCTCACAGCACTGCCTGTCCCTCAGGATAAAGAGACTTTGCCACTCTTAGGGGGTTGTAGGTACTAAATGACTGAGGAAGGAGCGTGCTCCTTCTGACGTGCAAAGGTGAAATAGAGATGACAGGCACCAGATATCTCTGAGGCTTCCCAGAGGCCCTTCTGTGGCTGGCCACCTCAGCCACACTGTGCCTGAGGACTTCTCACAGCATTTGCGTGACCTGAGAGATCACCTTCAGCTAGAAGCTAAGGAGCTGGGGTGAGGCATTGGCATGCAAACATCAGCTGGGACACCCTTCACTTCAGGGAAAATCTCTAACTGCTTTGAAATGTCTCTGCTGGAGCTAGAAGAACATGAACATCAAATACAGAGGCCTTAGTTGAAGGTCCTGAATTACTGCTCCAAAGTGAGAATTGGACAAATTTCTTGATTCTCCGGAGAACCTCCCTTAGAAGGCACTTATTGTAGCACTGAGTACAATAGCTAAGACATGGAATCAAGTTAGGTGTTCAACCATAGGTGAGTGGATTATGGTGTGGTATATACACAGTGTGCAATCACAGATAACTGCAAGGAATAACAAAATCAGGCAATTCACCGAACTTGGATGGACCTAGAGGATCTCAGGTTAAGTAAAGTAAGTAAGTCAGAAGAAGGACAAACACAGGATGGTTTCACTTGTCTGTGGAATATAGAATCACTGAATGAGGGAATGCAAAGTATTAAAGCGGGGAATAACTCAATCACCCTTGACTCCAGAATATAGGAAGGAGGAAAGAGAGGGGAAAAAATTGGGGTGAGTAACAAGAAGAGGACAGGAAGTCATGTCAGGGTCAAGGGCCTTGGGCACATTGGTTGGGTAGAGGAATGGTAGAACTATAGATCCAAACCACAGAGTCAACAACACTGAAAACAGAAGATCAAAACCACAACCATCAAACTTTAAGATGTGGCATTCAAGGAGAGGCAGAGCCGGGGCAAAATGCGACCTGGGACACTGGTGGATAGAAATTGACCTTGATGGAGTGAACAGGGCTGGAACATAGTATGCCTAAAACTCAACTATGGTTATGAGCTACCAGAGGCAAAAGACTAAATATTTTTATGATTGAGAAACATAAGCTCATATAAAAATATGAAAAATTCAGATAACCAAAATAAGCAGAAATTCATAGCTCCCCAAATCAGAAGTGGTTCCACTTTACGGGTGGACATGTTTTCGCTAGTCTCTCACTAATGAACAATGTGGAGTGTTTCTCATCATGGAATCATGAACAATACTCTCCCCAGGTTTTCTTTTGCTCACTTTTTTAAAAAAATGAATCACCGTGAGGTACAGTTATAGACTTACAAACTTTCGTGCTTATGTTTCAGTCATACATTGATCGAGTACCCATCCCTCCACCAGTGCCCGTTCTCCACCACCAATGTTCCCAGTATCCCTCCCACCACCCCCACCCCACCACCCTGCCTCTGTGGCAGGCACATTCCCTTTTACTCTCTCTCTTCTTTGGGGTGTTGTGGTTTGCAATGCAGTATTAAGTGGCCATCATGTTCGGTTTATAGTCTACTTTCAGCACACATCTCCCATCCCAAGCGTGGTCTCCAAGCACCCTTTATTTGGCGGTCCCTTCTCTATCAGTCTTCTGCTCACTTTCTATTGAGAACATTTTTTCTGAGGAAATGTTTCTAGGTGCTCTTTGACAAGGTTCTTTGGCATCCACTGTATATTAGCACAGTCTATTAAATCACTTTCTAATTGTTGAGTATTTGTACTTGCTTCAGTTTTTAGCGATAGCACAGCAGGATAGGATGCTTGCCTTTCATGCACTCGACCCCAGTTCTATTCCTCTGCCCCTCTCGGACAGTCCGGCAAGCTACCGAGAGTTTCTCGCCCACACGGCAGAACCTGGCAAGCTACCCGTGGAGTATTCGATATGCCAAAAACAGTAACAACAAGTCTCACAATGGAGATGTTACTGGTGCCCACTCCAGCAAATCGATGAGCAACGGGATGACAGTGATACAGTGAAAAATTAACAGGAGGTCAGGGGAGTCTCAGGAATACTGGTAATATGGGAGAGTACTATAGTTTTATATCCAAAGCACAACTCAACAACTCTGAAAACAAGAGATCCAAACCATAACTGGCAAATTTTCTTTTCCTTCCTTCCTTCCTTCCTTCCTTCCTTCCTTCCTTCCTTCCTTCCTTCCTTCCTTCCTTCCTTCCTTCCTTCCTTTCTTCCTCCCTCCCTTCTTTCCTTCCTCCCTCCCTCCCTCCCTCTCTCCCTCCCTCCCTCTCTCCCTCCCTCCGTCCGTCCCTCCCTCCCTCCCTTCCTTCCTTCCATCTTTCCTTCCTCCCTCCCTCCCTCCCTCCCTCCCTCCCTCCCTCCCTTCCTTCCTTCCTTCCTTCCTTCTTTCCTTCCTTCCTTCCTTCCTTCCTTCCTACCTTCCTTCCTTCCTTCCTTCCTTCCTTCCTTCCTTCCTTCATTTCCTCCTTCCTTCCTTTTTTGTTTTTGATTTTTGATTTTTGGCTCACACCCCACGGTTCTCAGGGCTAACTCCTGGCTCTGTGCTTAGGAATCATTCCTGTTGATGCTTGAGGGGACCACAGGAAGTGGTGGGAATCAAACCAGAGTCCTCTTTAAGCAAGTCAAGTGCCCTAACCCTTCTGCTATCATGTTGGTCCAGTAGAGTTTCATTCCTGAGTGTAGAGCCTTGGGTCACCCTGCAACTATATAGACTTTGTCAAAGGGCTTTGGTTGAACTCAGAATGGAAGGTGCCTGTAAGAGAACAGAGCAGAGGGGAGAAAGGGGATGAGGAAGGGGAGAAGAAGGAGTTCATTACTCCCATCATCCCTAAGCCACGTGGAAACCTTCTCCAAACAGCTCCTCTCTTGAGTTCTGCAAACCACGGCCCCTGCCCTCACAGACTCAACCAGGCTGCCTCTCAGCTGCTGCTCCAGGCCCTGCTCCTTCCCTGGGCCCTTCCCACATCCTGCCCGAACTTTGTAAGTACTTTTAAAAGAAATCTGTGCTGTCCTTTTTTTTTTCAGTTCAGTCACTCAAATTACCCAGTTTGAGATGCTATTTCCTGACGGGATCCTGACAGATAAACATGATAGTGGACATTTTGTACCTAAATCTGTGCACTCAATTTCCCTCCCAGAAATTCCAGAAACATTCCAGAGAAGGGATCGACAGACAAAACCATGCTGCTGGCACTTCATTTATATTGTCTAGTTGCTTTCCAAAAAAAAATGACTGTGCCAAATTAAGCTTTTCCTACCATTGTTTAAGAGTATTAAATATTATCATTCTGAATCTCCAGAAAGTTGGTAAGCCAAAAGCATTTGTGTTCACTTACAGCACATTGATTACCAGAGAGTATAAACTTCTGCATATTTTAATTCTTTATTTTTATTAATGACCATGTCTAATTCCACCTTCTACTTCTAATATCTACATAACTATAATAATAATTAAATTGAAATTATTATTATAAATACTGATTTTGGCAACCAGATGAATAGTTGAACTGTTTAAAAACCCCCAAAACAAGACATACCACAACATGAAAAAAAAATTTAATAGCATCTGTTAAGGAAGAAAGTTCGGAGTCATATTCTCAGTTTAGGTTTAGGTATTTTCAGTTGATGGCATTGTGATACTATTTTAAACTAATGAACTACTATAAACTATTTGAACATAATGGTTACCAATAGTTATTGAATTCCAGGGACCAGAGTGATAGTACAGCGGGTACTTGTATCTTCTCTCATCAGATTATTTTTTTGTTTGTGAGTTGGTTGGGAGTCACAATTGAAGGGCTTCAAGGCTTGCTTCTGGCTTTGTACTCAAGGATAATTCTTGGCACGCTCAGGGGATCATATACAATGCCCTGGAGTGAACAGGGTTCAGGCAAGTGCTTAAGTCCTTGGACTATCTCTCTGGCTCTCTCACCTAACTCTTAATTTATGATCTTGTTGATTAATATGTTCAAGAACATTGAACTATTTCTGGACACCATCTCTGAAGCCCAACTCTCCTTACGTGTTATTAGCACCAAGCTTGCTCCCCCAACAGTTTTCATCGAATAACACGAACTCCCACATGACACGGTAACAACTCCAACCTTCGGTTTCAAAGTTAAGCAAAAATGGAAATGTTGAAATTCCACTCACTATACAAGCTGTTCTTGGATATTCCCAATTCCCAATTATAAACACTCGGGGCTTGGGAGATTTGCTGAACACCCAATAACACTGGAGTCTCTTGCCACTGAGAGAAAAGTGTTGGAGATTCATACCCTAGAGGAAAGAGCCACATAAAAGTCCTCCTAACTTCTCTTTGTGAGTTTTATTTCAGAATAAAGAGAATTTCTGGAACACAGCGTGGAGAGTGTTGAGGTCGGGAAGTCAAACGTCTCCTGAGATGTATCTCTTGAGAGTAGCCGCGTGGTCAGGCACGTCTGACTCCGGGGCCCCTCGACCGCGTTCTCTCTCCGAGTTCTTCCTTTCCAAATAGAACATTTTCTCCCCAAATTCTCAGTCTTTGCAGTTTCCATTTTTAGCATGTCAGTCTCACTTTCTTTATTTTACCACTCCCTCCTTTTTCCACTTGGAGGGACAGTAGCAAGAATGCAACCAGTTCTCTCTAGGGTTTGGTCTGGCAGAAGCAAAAAAAAAAAAAAAAAGCGGTAGTTTTGCAGAAGAACCAAATACTATTTCTGGGCTCTGCGGCTTTGCACAGATTTTTTTCACTTCTGTAAGAGGTTGTGTTTTATGTATTACAGGCTTCGATTTCTGCTTGTTGCAGTGGGCAGCCAAGCCTCTGTTTTAATTTCATATGACTTTGGCCAGTAATGATGGGCCTGGAAGATGAAATAGAACTTCGAGACAATTCTCCTTTCCATTTCTGCTAAAAATTTCCTTTTGTTGCTTTTCAGAAAGAGCGAAATGTTAAAAACAAAATGAAAGACTCTCCCGCTGGCCGCCGTTTAGTCTCTGCTGATCGCATCATATTCTTCCTATCTATCGTTCAGACCATCAGCCCATACACACCCAGCTGATGGCAACACTTCACCCACCCAGATGCTGGCTTCTCCAGATGTGCAGCCTTCTCTGTCCCCCGGCAGGCCCACCTGGGCTCCGAGAATGGATGTATGTGAGGTCAAGCTGCTCTCCCACAAATCATGCAGGTAAATCAAAGATACGAGTCTCTCTGCAGCCACCGGCTGCTCTAAACACCGCTCTCTACCCTATCAGGCCTGCAGATCACTCAGGCTCCGGGTTCCCAGAGGAAGGAGAAGAGACCATTTGTCCATGCAAATGTCTGTGATACATGTTAAGTGGCTTGTGAGAGAGCCACTCACTTATTGAATGAAACATGAAACGGAAAACATGTGCAGCGAGTGGAGGGCCCCCAAAGGCTCTCTTGCTTCTTCCCAGGAAATGGAGTGATGAAGGATGGAGCAAACACGTGGATCCAGGCAGCCCACAGGCTGTGGTGTTCCACAATGCAAAAAGCATCTGTTGGGTGGAAATTCTGGGCATTGGGACTGGAATTTACGGAGACAGATTGACTTCTCGTCTCTAGCGGGGATTCCATTTCTACAGCAATGGGAATAGATTTTTCCATTAAGCAAGAAGGAAACATTTCTCATTCAATTATATGTTCATTGATGCATTTGATGCCCATTTACTGGCTGTCAATGTCAATGTAGGGGGCTGAGGACTGAAAGACGAATAAGGCGTGTATTCTGGTTTCCAGAGATTGGCTCTCTAATGGGATGGAAAAGAGAGAAAGGAATATCTGCAATACGTGAGAGTCAGTGTGACTAGAGAAATGTACAGAGGATCTGGGAGGGAACCAGGGAAGTGCAGATCTAAATCAAGCATGCTGCATTCTTGCCGCCTCGGACCATCCAAGATTCCCTTTCCAATCCTCTTAATAATATCAAAGAGAACATTTTATTTTGGGTACCCAGCGCACTCCCACCCATATGCCTGCATGCTCTGGTTCTTGATTCAGAGTCTGAATCTTTGGTTCAGAGTCCTACCAGTGAAGAGGATTTACTGTACTGGAGGTGATTGGGGGCAGAAGCTCAGTCTATCTTTTTTACAAAAGTTTTTGAGAGAGTCAATTCTCTTCCAATGAATGGCCATGTTGCCCTGGAATTTTTTGGTTATTGAAGGCAACTTGTCCTTGAGTAATAATATCCCACAGAGTGAGACAATAGAAATGACAGGTTAGGTGCTGAGCTGGTACTAACATTCATATGCCAATGGTGAGTGTTCTTGTTTCTTTAAACTCATGGATGGAGTTCTTCAATTGTTTCACCCCAAAAAACAGAGGAAGGGAGAGAGTATTAATATATTGTATTAATACTGTACTATATTAATAACATAATATTATTAATAGTATATATTAATAATAGTATCTAATGTTGAGTGCTTATTGTATGTTAACAACCCTACTCAACATTTTATATGTATGATTTTATTTAATCTTTACACTGATTGCTAGAGGTAAGTTATTTTATCTTCATCTTAAAGATTCGAGAATTGTAAAACAAAAACTTGTTCAAAGCCATCTAGAATATTCTTAATATTGTTGGGAGGACAAATCGGTAGGAACTGGAACGTCTCCATGAGACTAAACAACACAAAGGGTGCTGGAGACATTAGAGATGGTCTCTCTGCTCTTTACTAATGATTGAAAAGGTTAGTTTGAAGTGGATTTAAATATGCATAAGTGAGTGAACACATTTGTGTGAATAACATTATGAAATAGGCACAAATCATGACCACTATAGTTTAACAGAAATCTTTAGAAGTACCAAAAAATAAAACTTTTTATAATTCATATTTCTTTTTTTTCTAAAATGGGTAAGTAATTTTTATTTATTTTTTCAAATGTTTGTTAGGTTGAATAATTAAATCCCATTGAACTATGTCTTTAAAAAAATTTTTTTTATTAGTGAATCATAGTGGGAGTACCCTTACAGACTTACAAAATTTCATGCTTGCATTCAGTCATACAATGATCGAGTGCCCATCCTTCCACCAGTGCCCATTTCCCACCACCAATGGTCCCAGCACCCCTCCCATGACCCCCATCCCATTACCACCCCTCCACCCCACCCTGCCTCTGTGGTAGGGCATTCCTTTTTGTTCTCTTTCTTCTTTTGGATGTTGTGGTTTTCAGTAGAGGTATTTAGTGGCTATCATATTCGGTCTATAGTCTACTTTCAGCCCGCCTCTCCCATCCCAAGCAAGCCCTCCTAGAACCCTTTACTTGGTGATCCCTTCTCTAGCTGAACTGCCTTTTCCCCCAGTATTCAAGGCCAGCTTCTAAGCTGTGGAGTAATCCTCCTGGTACTTATCTCTGCTGTTCTTGGGTGGTAGTCTCCTATTCTGTTACTTTATATTCCACAAATGAGTGCAATCTTCCTATGTCTGTCCCTCTCTTTCTGACTCATTCGACTTAACGTGATGCTTTCATGTTGCTCCACCTATATGCAAATTTCATGACCATCTTTTCTAACAGCTGCAGAGTACTCCATTGTGTAGATGCACCTAAGTTTCTTTAACTAGTCATCTGTTCTCGGGTACTCGGGTTTTTCCAGATTCTGTCTACTGTAAACAGTGCTACAATGAACATGTAGATGCAGATGTTATTTCTACTATACTTTTTTGCATCTCCTGGATATATTCCCAGAAGTGGTATTGTTGGGTCAAATGGGAGCTCAATTTCTAATTTTTTGAGAAGCACCATACTATTTTCTAAAAGGGCTGAGCCACTCGGCTTTCCCACCAACAGTCTATGTGTGGTTGACTTCTATCTTCAGTGCATCGTGGTCTGCAAAGGTAGTTGGTACAATTTCTATCTTCCTGATTCTATTGAGGTATGTTTTGTGACCCAGCACATGGTCTATTTTGGAAAATGTTCCATGTGCACTGGAAAAAAATGTGCGTTCTTTCTTTTTGGGATGCAAAGTCCTATATAGATCTATTAGCCCTCTCTCTTTCTGTCTCTTCCTTCAAAGCCAGTGTTTCCTTACCGAGTTTTAATCTTGTAGATCTATCCAGAGGTGATAGGGCAGTGCTGAAGTCTCCAACTGCTACTGTGTTGTTAGCAATGTCCTTGTTAATATCTGTTAGCCTTTTTTTTTTTTTCAGTATTTAGCTGGTCCCTCATTAGGTACGTACACGTTTAGGAGTGTGATTTCTTCCTGCTGTACATATCCCTTGACTAGTAAAAATTAGCCTTAACTGTCCCTTCTATATTTTTCAACCTAGAATCTATGTTGTTGGATACTAGTATGGCCACCCCAGCTTTTTTAAGGGAGTTGTTTGCTTGCAGGATTGTTTTCCATCCTTTGACTTTGAGTCTGTGTTTGCTCTGACTGTTTAGATGTGCTTCTTTCTCTTTTTTTATATTTTTTTTTCAAGTGAGTCACCATGAGAACAGTTACAGTGCTTTTATGATCAAGTCTCAGTCATACTATGCTCAAACACCCGTCCCATCACCAGTGCACATGTTCCACCACCAATAACCCCAGCATACCCCCCTCATACTCCCCCTCTGCCTGTGTGGCAGATGATTTTCACTTTACTCTTTCCTTACTTTGATTATGTTCAATTTTCAACAGGAAACTCACTATCATTATTTGGAGTTTTTCCGAAACAGTCAGACCTATCAGAATGGAGTCATTAGATTGTAGGTTTTCTATTGTTGGTAACAAAAATCATATGATGTTTCACGGTCGCGAAAGTGGCCGCCCAGATTTGGAATTCTGGTATTAAGACCAGAGGTATTTCTGCCAGCAGCCACTGCATTCCAAGATTGGTTTCTGTGGCTCTGGGATCATGGCTGTTCAGGAGCGGAGGAGCTGTACGTGGGCGACCACTTGGGGTCTCATTTGGGCAGGAGGCAGGGCCGGTTCTGCCTCCCCCATCGCAAGATTCCCCATGCATCCCATCCTGTCACTGCAAACTCCTACCTCTCTGCCCAATTGGTTCTGAACGGTGGCGGTTGCCATGCTGTCCAGGGGGGAAAAGGAGAAGGGACAGAGACCCTTCCCCTCCCGGAGCTGCACGGGGCCATAGCCTAGTTCAGAGTCCAGGAGTATATCTGCCAGCAGCCGCTGCGTTTCTGACAGTGGTTTCTGTGCCTCTGGGATAATGGACGCTCAGGGGTGGCGGAGCCATTCCTGAGCATATTTTTTGTATATTAGGAAAAGTCATGTGGCCACTGACACGGCTTATGCGGCTGTGCAATTTGGAGATGTCCCAGTCCCGAATACCGGAGCCGTGTTAATAGAAGCTCAGTGTCGCCGGGGCTCCATCTGGAGAAGGCGGCAGATGTGTTTCTTGTAGGCAACAGAATGTTGGGTTTAGTTTCTGAATCCATTTTGCCACTCTGTCTCCAACTAGTGCATTTGGACCATTGATGTTGAAGGAGATTATTGTCAACGGTTTTGTGCCTTCTTTCTGTAGGGGGTTGTTGTGCTTGTAGGGTTTTTTCTTGTCTTACAGTAGCCCCTTTAGTCCTTCTTTTGAGCTTGGTTTTGAGTCTATGAAGTTCCTGAGCTGTTGTTTGCCCATGAAATAGTGTATCATTCCTTCAAGTTTGAGTGAGAGTTTAGCTGGATGAAGTATTCTTGGTGAGGTGTTGATTTCATTGAGTTTTTTCACTATATCCCACCATTGTCTTTGAGTTTGGACGGTTTCCTCTGATAGGTCTGCTGTATATCTAAGGGGCGCTCCTGTGTATGTGATTTACTTCTTTGACCTTGCTGCTTGCAGTATTATGTCTCTATCTGTGGCATCTATCATTCTGACTACGATATGTCTTGGAGTCTTTTTACTAGTTTCTCTTTTAGCTGACAGTCTTCGGGCTCCTTGGATCTGGATGCCCGCATTCTCCAGCTCTGGGAACTTTTCAGCAATTTTTTTTTTAATTTTTTATTGAGTCACCATGTGGAAAGTTACAAAGTTTTCAGGTTTAAAACTCAGTTATACAATGCTCGAATACCCACTGCTTCACCAGTGCTCATATTCCACCACCAAGAATCCCAGTATAGCTCCACCCCGCCCCCTCACAACCCTAACCCCCCCACGCCCCTAGCCCCACCACCCTAAGCCCCCCCCCCGCCTGTGTGACTAATAAATTTCACTTTACTTTCACTTTGATTGCATACAATATTTCAACAAAACTCACTATTATTGTTTGGAGATTCTCTCCCCTAAAGTCAGACCTGCTGAAAAGGAAGCATTAGATAATTTGCTTTCCATTTCAGCAATATTTTTAACTGTGGCTTTTTCATTGGGTTTGTCTCCCTGTCCTTCTGGTACTCCAATTATTCTAAAGTTGTTCCTCTTGAAATCATCCCATAGGTCTCTGATTCACCTAAGAGCTATTTTGAGGTCTTTTCCCATTGCTTGTTGTTGCCTGTAAGCTTCCTGCAGCTCATCTTCAAGCTCACTGTTTCTGTCTTCGGCTGTGCCCATTCTACTATTGAGGGCACCCACTGAGTTTTAAATTTCATCTACAGAATCCTTCATTTGTGACACTTCGCTTTGTGACTTTTTTATTTCTCTTCTCATTTCTTCCTTTATTTTCTCAGCTATCCATTTTATTGTTTCTTTCATGTCCTCCTTTAATTTCCTGGATGTCTATTGAGCCATTTCTTTGAGTTCATTGAACATCTTCAATATTTCATCTCTGAATTCTTTATCAGAGAGATCATATTTGTGGGTAATGCTTGTTGAAGCCCCTGGACCCTTTTCATCATCTTCTCCTTGTGGTGGGGATTTTTGTTGTTTCTTCATGTTTTGTAGTAGTGTGGTGGTGGAACCTTCCAGTTCACTATCAGTATTACCCTCTTCCTCTTAGGTGCTCCTCAGCGGCTTAGATGAGGTCTCTAGTGAAGCTTTTGAGGATGTGTTTTTTTTTATATTGGACTTGTAGAGCTTCTAGTGATGCCACTATTGTGGTGCAATTGGAATGCGCTACTGAACTACTGCCCTAATGTGTTTGAGATGGCCCGGATAATCTCCATAGAATTAGGTGATGGAAATAAAGATGTGAATTCCAAGTGCCAGGAGAGGGGAAAATAACTGCGGCTGTGTAAGCACCTGCCCTCCCCAAAATAGGCCCCGCCCACTTCCGCAGAGGCCACACCCACTAATATGTGGGTGGGGTGTCAGATGGGGGGGCAGAAACCCGGGAAACAGAGAAAACCTGGAGTGGCGCTGGAGGGTGGCTCAGGGCTGGATGGGATGGTGCTTAGGGCAAGTTTTTATAATTCATATTTCTTAAATAATAACATTTGTTCAGTCAGTAATCTCAGAAATAAGGCAGACATTGGTAGCTTCAATAGCTCAGCCATATCATTGGAGGTAAAGTTCTTTGTTCATTGGTGTTCCATAGTTGCCCTCTGGTATATTTAAGTCTGAATTTATTTCTGTATATATTTCCTAAAAGGATATTTTCAAGTTTAATGAATTGACTCTAGAGAACTGATACCCAACATATCAAGAGTCATAGAACTTCACTACATGAATAAAGCCAGCCTATCAAAACCTCAATTTCCTAGTTTAAAAATAAAGAGCTATGAAAACAGGATGAATCATAAGCTCAAATCACAGTTGTCCCACGTCCAGTATCATCATCCATATCATAGATGGCATAAACATAGCCTGTGCCTCATTACAATGTGATGACTTAATTGGGTAATATCTGAAATAGCTAGTGAGACAATAATCTCCTTGTGTATGTCTCCCATTTCCAGCTATAAGCTCTGACCACAGAACTAGAGAATAGAACAGATCTATGTTTAGTGCTGTTCAGGTGGAGCAGCTAAACAGAGTTTCCTTAGTTTCCTTCCATTGGCTGCATGTGTTGTGTACAGCAAGAAGGCCTGACAGGGTTAATAGAGGGCTTCGAGATAGCATTTGTCTGGAAATGCATATTGCAGGGCTACCTTGATTCCTGCCTGGAGACAACCTGGGTGGGGTCAAAACACTGGTGTGGCCTCCCACTAGAGTTGCATTCTTGAGCAGCAGAAAGCCAGAGACAGCAGTGAGCACCTCTGCACAGGATATTCTGCTGTTTCTATGTATTTAAAAAAAGGCCATGATCCATCTCTGAAGAGAGTGCTTGCCCATCTAGTAAAACAAGCAGACACCAAAACTTCTCATTGTTGTAATGTACCTAGTGATAAGATGACAGAATCCACATGGGACATCATGGGAGAAGAGAAGAAGTGAACTCTATACAACCTTGGTTTTTCACATAAGTCTTGAGAGGAGATAAAGTCAAAGCTAGATCTTGGGGCTGTCTAAGAGATAATCACAGAACAAAACAGATCTCATTTTAGGAAGGACAGACCTTGTGAGATAAGGGAAGGTACAGAACTGATAGAGTATGTATATAGATCTGCAAGAAGTTGGTCATGCAAGAAATTTCCCTGGGGAGGAACCAAAGAGTTCTCTATTTTATCTAGTTTTCCAGTGTTGATACTCCTGGTTGGTTCAAGGACCACACTTTGAGAACCACTGCCATGGAGGATATGACTTCAGAAAGGAAGGAATATGGCCGTTATTACACTTCTACTAGTGTAGCTAAGTTCAGGGTAATACTCTGTCTCATGTGACAGCATCATATCTTTAAATGCACCACGGCCTTTCAAAAAAAAAATAACATGCTGGACCTTTTACTGTGTGGTGTGTTATTTTAATTGATTTCCATATATTGAACCATCCTTGCATCCCTCAGAAAAATCCCACTTAGTCATGGTGTATGATTTTTTTGGATATGTTTTTGGGTTCAGTTTGCAAAAATTTTGTTGAGGATTTTTTGTTTCAATGTTCATTGAAGAGATTAGTCTCAAGTTTTCTGCTTTTTAAAAAAATGTCTCTCTCTGCTTTGTATATCAGTGTAATGGTAGCTTTGTGAAAGGTGTTAGGAAGGATTCCAGCTTCTTTGATATTATGGAAGTGCTATGATATTAAGGATCAATGGCAGTAAGTCCTCTGTGAAGATTCATTAAAACTCACCAGTAAATCCATATGGACCAGAACTCTTTTTGGCTGGGGATATTCTTAATTACCAATTCAATTCCCTTACTTATAATTGGCCTGTTCAGGCCTTTTATTACCTCTTCATTCTATTTAAGGAGATTACATGTTTCTAAGAATCTATTCATTTCTTCTAGGTTCTCCAATTTGACTGATTAGAGTTTTTAGTAACATCTAATAATGTCTTGGCTCTCTGAGGATTCTGTTGTAATTTCTCCCCTCACTATCCTGATCCTATTTATTTGAGTACTTCTCTTTTTTTCCTTGTGAATCTAGCCAAAGCTTTGTCTATTTTATTTATTTATTCTTTTGACGCACCAGCTTCTGATTTCCTCATTTTTTGGTGTGTGTTGTGTTCTTGGTTTCTATATCATTTCTGCTCTAATTTTTATTATATCCTACTTTCTGCTGGCCTTTGAATTCATTTGTTATTGATTTTCCAGATGTTTGAGATGTACATTTAGGTTGTTGATTTTATTTTTTTATTCTTTCCTAAGGTAGGAAATAGTATTTCTATGAATTTCCCTCTAAGCATAGCTTTTTTTGTGTCTCATAGATTTTTTTCTTTTTGGGTCACACCCAGTGATGCACAGGGGTTATTCTTGGCTCATGCACTCAGGAATTACTCCTGGGGATGCTCAGGAAACCATATGGGATACTGGGAATCAAACTGGGGTTTGCCACATGCAAGGCAAATGCCCTACCACTGTGCTATCGCTCCAGCCCCAGATTTTTATAATTTATTATCATTAGTCTCACATAATTTTTTATATTTCTTCCTTGATTTTCTCTTTTATCCAGCTGTTATTTAATAGCGTGTTTTACAGTCTCCAGGTGTTAGAGTTTCTCCACATCGTCTTTTTATGATTAATTTCTGTCTCGGTGACATTATGGTCTGATAGGATACTCAGTATGATTTTTGTGTTTGTGAATTTATGTAGGTTTGTCTTATGCTCTAGTATGTGATCTATCCTCAAGAATGTTCCATGTGCACTAGAGAAGAATGTGTATTCAGCATATGAGGCCTTGTCTGTTAATTCACCACATCACTCTCCGTTTTGCTTCCCAAATAGTGTTTGCTTTTTGGGTGTCTGTTTCTATTTCCTGTTTTTATCTTCAGCCCATATACATTTTTTAAAATTTGGGATTACTAACCATTTTTTGTTGGTTTATAACACAAATATAATTATCTTTATATGTTCTAGATGTCAATCCCTTGTTAACTTTTTATGATGCAAACACCTAACAATCAATGATATCATCTGATGTCTTTATCTCCATTGTCTTCACACACAACGAGACATAAGACAAGAAACCTGTGCACCATCTGACTGTGTATTTAAACTATTTCCATACCATACTTATGGTATTTATGGTTAAGAAATGTGACTCAGAGATGGAAAATTTATAGGCTGAGGGCCGTTACATCTCCCTCTTAATCCCATGTCTTGAGATAATGATGTCTAAGTATACTTTATCCCACTGAATCCAAGCAGCATGAACTTTTTGGGGGGGTTATCAGTGTTTCAGTTGCTTCAAGCAATTAACCAATAAGCATATATACTAGAATCTACCCATTATCAATAATTATTCTAATTGGAAAATGAGCATGGATCTCATATCCTTGTGGTTACTTTTAAGAGATACTGGGTCACTATCTTTTGCTTTTCTCCGCCCTCTATAATAAGATTAAACCCAGTTTCAGGGATTGGAGAGATTTTACACATGTAGCACACTTGCCCTGCATGCAGCTGACCTGGGTTCAATTTTTGACATCAATATGTTTCTCACGTCCTATTAGGAGTGATCTCTGAACACAGAGCCAGAAATAAACCCTGAACACAGCCAGAAATGGCCCCAAACCCAACAAACAAGCAAAAATTTGACCTAATTACAAGTTAGCAACTCTGTAAGGAGTGCTAGAAGAATTGGTATAGCATCTTGAAAAATAGCCTCTAACCACAAGCAAAACAGAGGAGGATGACATGAGAAGGGGAATATAAAAAAATCATACAGGAAAAAATAAAATGAAAAAATAGATAGGGAAAATGACAATGAGGACATAGTGAGAATGTCAAGCATATTCAATTAATGTCCCAGTGTGGCCAAACCTCCTCCTTCACATAATAAAAAGGTAGGAAAATGTTTATTCATGAAACTGTCAACTATGGCTGAGTTATTCTGCTTATGCATGTGTTTCCTTCTGTATGTTTTGTACTTTCTAACTTTCTATAATTAATGTATAATACTTTTATCACTAGAAATTAATAAACCACAAGAACATTACAATGGCAACCACAGTGTGAAAAATAACATAATTCTGTCTTTAGCTGGGCACATAGTTAAAGATTTTCTTAGACTAAGAAGAATGTTAAACTTAATAGCTTCCAAAACCTAAAAACTTTGTGTTCAGCACAGATTCTCTTTTGCTACCAAACTTCACTCTTTGAGAACACAATGTACTCGTCAGCTTCCATATGAGACAATTCAATCATCACTGGGACTCTTGTTCAAACATTAAATTTGAACTTGGGATGCTTTCACATTCCTTTCCTTTCTTTTCTTTTTCTTTTTCTTTGGAGGAGAGGAGGGCACCCGTGATGCTTATTCCTAGGTCTGTGCTCAGAGATCACTCGTGATGATGACCGGGGAATTTTTGGTGCTAGAGATTGAACTGGGGTCTGCTGCACATAAAGCAACTGCCTTACCTCCGGCACTGTCTCTACAGCCTCTTCACATTCCTCTTCACATTGACGCAGCCAAGGAGACTAGAAGATTCCTTTCAGCATCACCAGCTAGTGCTCCAGACAGAAGAGAGAGGAGAGAAACTCCTGGGTCCCCAGCTGCATGCTTCCAGCCAGAACCATGATGCCACCACTGAAATGGAGGCCCCAGCCACCCCCTAAGGTCAAGGTCCCAAAGCGAGTGTTGCTGAAGCACTGGTAGGTATATTTCAGTCAAGCAAATTTAAATTCTTTGTTTGCAACATAAGAGAAGTCTATAGAATCTCTTGATGTTACAAACAAATTACCATCTTTCCCTTCAATGAATTCCAGGTTCCAGAGGTCAAAACCAGGCATTATACCTCAAGTGCTTGGTCAACAAACTCTGGCAGAAAGCACATGACAGTGGCCTCCATGTGATAAAGACTGGAATAAAGATTTGTGCTCTCTCTCTCTTTCCCTCTTTCCCTCTCTCTTTCCCTCTCTCTTTCTCCCTCTCTCTCCCTCTCCCTCTCTCCCTCTCTCTCTGTCTCTCTCTCCCTCTCCCTCTCTCTCCCTCTCCCTCTCTGTCTCTCTCTGTCTCTCTCTGTCTCTCCTTCTCTCTCTCTCTCTCTCTCTCTCTCTCTCTCTCTCTCTCTCTCTCTCTCTCTCTCTCTCTCCCCTCCCCTTGTTTTTTTCGGGTCATACCCAAAGGCCAAATGCCAAATGCAATGCTCAGAGGTTACTCATGGCTCTGCACTCTGGAATCACTCCTAGCAGTGCTCAGGGAACCGTACAGGATGCCAAGAATCAAACCTGGGTCAGCCGCTTACGAGGTTAATGCACTCTCCTCTGTACTGTTGCTCTGGCCCCAGACATGTGGGTTCTGAGTTTCTACTGTCTGTCTACCATGAAAAAACAACAGAAAAATCACAGCTCACCAGAGCCATGCCCTGTGAGACTCTTGCTTCTTCTCACTACTGCATGGTTCTTCCCCCCCTTCTAATCTAGCTTAAAAAGATAAACTATGACTTTCAAAACACATGAATGTCCCAGCCTGAGGATTTGTAGTATGTGTTTGGCCCTCTGACTTGACTTGGAAAGATGTGTCAGTGTGTGATAACTGCAATAAGCCACGTCCCCTGGGTACAAAGGAAAATCTTGAGTTTAAATTTCGGACCGTGAAGCTGATGAAGATTGCTTGGGCTTGGGGACACCGACAGAAGCTCTGTCTTCAGCTGTAACTATGTAAGGGAATAGGAAGTTGGGCAGGGCTGAAAGTGATAACTTCCCTGAAGAATGTTGGGAAACTCCCTAACAGTGCACAGCTCTGAGATACTCAGTGTGAGAGGTCAAACTCCACCAAAGGTCAGCTGGGCATTTGTCCTGGGCTGGACAGGGTGCAGACGAACAGCCTAGGCAAAAAAACTTTTTAAAAAGACAGATGGGAGGAGGTGTGGCTCTGGAACCCAGGAAAGGAAACCCATCCCAGTGGCCTCCCATCCGGAAGACCGGTCCAGCCCACCTCAAAGATGGCACTGGACTTTGAGTAGGGTGTTAAGAGCCAAATCCTAAATGTCTTTAACCTCCTGCAATTCTGTTGTACAGCGAAAACATGTGGATTTTGTTCACAGTGAGGTGGCATCAGAAGGATCTCCTAGGTCATCTGCTGGTGTATCTATCCAATAGCCTTGTGCCCTGTTTCAACACCACCACAGATGACACACTCACTGACTAACTTGGAACCCTGATTATATATATATGTACCGGGTGTATGAGGTGTTTTCTGTTCTTTGATGTTTCATGAAGAATCTTTCCAGGTAATACAAGAAAGTTATCTTGTATCTCTTTCCTCTCTGATTTTAGGTAACACAATCATACTGTCTACTGTCCAAATGATGTTTGAGACTGAACAGGGACATCCTTCCTACTAAAGTTACTTATGCTGATGAAACAAGGCTGACTTAAGGTTACCCCAACCTTAGGTTTATCCCAGGAATGACTAGAGCAATTTTAGCTTAAAAGGAACTCACATATAAAGGCATTGAACTAGAGTTTTCTCTCCCTCTAGAAGGAATAATAGAAGTGAATGTCTTCAGTGGAAGGAAAATTGAACTAAGAACATGAAATAGTCATGTGACTCAAGACATAATCAAGAGTGGTTAGTTGTCTTCTATGATCTAATGTCAGGTGCCGATACCCAACAAAAAAGGCAAATGGTAACATTCCGAAATGTAAAATGTCTGTCTGAAGCCACATGGATCGCAAAACATAAATCATGGTTAAATTTATTATACTAAAGTCCTGAAAAATTTCAAATGTTTCATGAGTTGGTATAACTTGGCAATGGAGGATGCCAGGTTTTGTCTGCCATCTGGAGCTGTGCTGGCTACATCAAAATCTGGTAGGAAGAACATTAAAAATGAGGTAGTTTAGATGTAGTTTAGGTCTGATGAGATCCTAAACTATAACCACCAAACTTTGGAATGTTAGGGGAAAGTTTACACCGGTTTATGATTGATGTTGGAATAGTGAATGCCTAAGACTCATCATTTAATAAGTTTGTAAATTATGGATCTTTAATTAATTTTTTATAAAATAAATAAAGGTTTCTCTTAACTTTAAAATATTTAAATACTTTAAAAAATTGGTCCTGGTCCTCATCTGAGAATTTCTAGAAAGGCCTATATCTAGCATTAATCTACTGGAAAATTCTGGAAGCTATTCTAGAGATGAGCCATTCCGAGGATCCACCAAAAAATAGTCAAGAAAACCAACTTTGATGCCATCATGTATCAACCATCTCCACTGAATAGTGAATCGTGAGTGAATGTACAGATAGATTATGGATAATATATCAGTAAATAGGTTAAATAAAGAAAAACATAAGATAGTCATTTAAACCCCAAATTTGTGGAGTCAGAAAAACCTCTCTTTCTATCACAAAGGATGAAGGATGGTATGAAAATATCTGTGACTTCACTGGAAGTGAGATGAGGAAATTTGTCTGCTCAGCAGATACAAGTATGAGAGATTCTTCACTGTATTTCCCTCCGCCCCCCCCCCCAAAAAGTGGCATGATAGCATAAAAGTTAAGTAGTTTTATGATCAAAAGCAAATCTGGTTTTCCTAGCTGTGTGACTTATAATTTCAATATCTTGGTGTCTAAAGTCCATACAGTGAAAATGATCATACCTATTGTGTATGGCTGATATTGTATTTAAATAAGGTATACTAAGCACTTGCCCCAAGACTAGGCCATAGCTAACAGTTGATAAATAGTCATTATAAAGACCACATGAGAATGACAGTGATGCCAAAGGCAATAATGATGAGGCAGAAAAAGCAAGAAAAGCTTGCTATGTTATTTTTTGCCACTGAAGACACAGAAAGACTGACGGCCATCACATCCGGTGCTCTCCATTCCTTCACAATGCCAGGTCTCAAGTACAATATGAAGACTCATATCTAAAAACAAATATTCCTTGGTGGAGGAGAATGGGCACTGGTGGAGGGATGTAAACGAAATGCAAACATGAAAGTTCATAAGTTTGTAACTGTACCTCATGGTGATTCACTAATAAAAATTTGAAAAATAATAAAATAAAAAATATTCCTTCCAAAATGAATCCGCTGTAGCCTTATTTCACTCAAATATGCTTGTTGTTTGTTTGTTTTGCTTGGCAAGGGTTTTTTTGTTTTGTTTCGGGGGAGTCACACCCAGCAGAACTCAGGGCTTATTCCTGATTCTATGTTCACTCCTGGCAGTGTTTGGGGGACCACATACTGTGTCAGGGATCACAGCGGAGTTAGACACATATCAGGCAAGCTCCTGAACCCCTGTAATATCTCTCCAGCTCTCACATGTGCTTTTGAAAGCAGTGCCTGGGCATTGGTCCACACCCTGACTTTCTCCTGGGACCACTCTAGGCGCTGCTGTTCATCTTGACCTGAGACCCTAAAGCCAAATGCATCATTACAGAAAAAAAAAATAATCTAACCCATATAGAAAAAAAAAGCAACAAGGACATTTCAGTAGTAAGATGCTGAGCCTGTCCATTCATCCCCCTGGCTTTTGTGCACTGGCCGTGCTCAGCCTGCACTCGCATCCTCACTCACGCAGAGAAGATGTGGATCAGAAGGCAGATGGTCAGAGAGATCGAGGGGGTTCGTGCAACTTCAGACCACCGGGGAGTGAGGCGGGGCTGTGGACGATGAGGAGGCTGCAACATTGCCTCTCTCTGCAACAGCTTTCCCTCCGCCAAGGAGGTCTGCAGAGATTGTAATGAGAACATCTTGGCCGAGGCCATGATTCAGTGTCCAAAACTGGGCCTGGCCCTTCGCTTTGGGAGAATTTCACAGTTTTTCACATTATTCCCAAACACCACTCCTCCATTTAAGAGTGTCACTCAGGATTTATTACAGAAACGGGCCAAAGACCTCAATTCATTTTTCCTAGGAGGTCAGAGTCTCAGGGAAAGCAGCAGTAGTGATGGGGACAGCCAGGAGAAGGGAGAGGGGGCAGCTCTACAGAGATTAGACAGAAGGCTCCTATGCAGGACACCTCGGCTCTGCTCACAGAACCTAAGTGCAGAGTCCTGAGGAAGAGCTAAGACTGAATCTCAGTGGAAGGATGGTTGGATGGGAGTGCAACTTTCTAGAGCTTGCTGGGCAGTCACAGTTCTGCATATGCAGTTGCATAGCCTGACCACTGCAACACTCCACAGGGTCCCATTCGTAGAGAGCAGGGAAAGGAAGAAGGTTTTCCATCAAAGATCCAAATAATTAACATGTTTTGCTCTTGTGGGCCACCTGGTCTCTGTTATAACTCAGGTGGTTCAAATAAAGTACAGGAAAAAAACTATATTTTTATTTGCTATAAATCTTGTAACATGATTTATAGTGTGAAAGCAGCTATAAATGAATGGGTATGGTTGCTTCCCTGAAATGTTCTTTCCAAAGCAGCAGAACAGACTGGATGGTACTGTGAATGGCAATCCCTAAAGTTGCAGTGCAATAGTCTTTACCCAGCAGGACCAACAAGGGAGTTCTGTTTTAAAATAGTATGGCAAACCAGAACAAGAGATTTCAAGCATGTTGGGCCATATATGCTCAGTAAGACACATATTCGATGTCATCATCAAGTGCCACAACACCAAGCTGAATTTTACTAAGCAGGCTATATTCTGCACCATATTACACACTCTTGTAGTCTCAAAAAAAAGTACTGGGGGCAATCAATAATTACAGAATTACTAACTTAGTAATCTTTTCATTGTTTTCCACCCCTGGATTCCTGGACTTGGCTCGTGAGACTTAAGTTTTCATTTTTGCCAATGTTTTATTATGAAAATCACCTCATTAGAAAATTTACATCTAGAAATACTGAACTAATCAAAATTATTTCAGAGTGACATTATAGGAGAAATATAAAACAATTCATGTCTTAAATATAGCATAGTTGGGGCTAGAGTGACAGCACAGCGGGTAGGGCATTTTGCCTTCCACGCGGCCAACCCAGGTTTGATTCCCAGCATCCCATATAGTCCCCCAGCATCGCCAGGAGTAATTCCTGAGTGCATCACCGGGTGCATCGACCCAAAAAGCTAAAAAAAAAAAAAAAAAAAAAAAAAAAAGCAGCAAACTAGAACCTCTACCTCACCTTTATTTTTTTTTCTTTATATTTTTTTTTAATTAACTCACCATGTGGAAAGTTACAGTTTCCAGGCTTATGTCTCGGTTATATAATGCTCGAACACCTGTCCCTTCACCAGTGCCCATATTCCAACACCAAAAATCCCAGTATACCTCCCACCCCCTCACCCCCACCCCCGCCTGCGTAGCTGATAAATTTTACTTCATTTTCCTTTACCTTGATTACATTCCATATTTCAACATAATATTCACTATTGTTGTTGGAGTTTCCCCTCAAAAAAACAGCCCTGCTGACAAGGAAGCATTTGATAGTTTTCCATTGCTGTCTACCTCACCTTTAAACACGTAGGAAATCAAAAGCACATTGAACCAAAAAACAAAAACAAACAAAAAAAAAAAGGCGTAGTTACCAACAGTGAAACCTGGGATGATTTTCGGTGGTTCAGTGGTGTACATTGTGAGACTCCCTTTAGTTCTTACAATATACAATTTATCTCCATGTATAATGTTACTATTAAAATAAATTTTCTATACAATTTATAAAATATAAATATTATAAAATATACAATTTATCTCCATGTATAATGTTACTATTAAAATAAATTTTCTTTATCAAATACAATTAAAGTCCTTTCTATTATTTTAAATAAATGTATTTAGGTTCAATTTTTTAAGTAAAATAGTAAACAAATGACATGTTATATATAATTGTGGCAAATGTGTAGAAGTAGTAAGTGAGTAAGGTATGGAAGTATGGAGATAATGTCTGAGCAAGTATAATGTAATCTCTCATGAAATGACCCAGTAGAGACATGAGCTGAACATATAATTTACTGCTGATTTCCCAGAAGGTAAAATTTTATTGGCCCAAAATAGTTTCACAGTAATAGTAAGTACTTGTGATGGATGGATGATAGGGGATAGATAAGTATAGATAAGTATATATATACACATACATGCAGATATATACTTAATTTATATATATGCTCATCCAAATAGTAATGGATGAATAATGAATAAATGAAAAAATGAAAATGGATTGAAAAGTGGGTGGATAAACCAATGAGGAAATGGAAATGGGTGGTGGATCATGTGGATGTATTAATAACAGATGAATTAATAATAGATGTACATGTGGATAATGGATGGGATAGATGAATAAATCAATTCCTGGATAATGTTTGATGGATGAATGAATAAATGGGTAAGTGGATGGTGGATGGATGAGTAAATTGATAGATGGATTAATGCATGGATGGATAGAGAGATGATTGTATGGGCAGGTAAATGAATGGATGAAGAATAAATGCATTATGGATGATGGTAGGCATATCAATAATAAATGGCTGAATATTGAGTGTACAGATAGATAATGGATGATGGATGAACAGATAGATTAAATAGATGGGTGAATGGAGAAAAGTACAAGATAATTAAACCCCAAACTTTTGAGGTCAGAAGAACCTAGTTTTATGTCACAAAGGATGAAGTGTGGCATGAAATGTGTCAGTGACTTCAACCGAAAGTGGGATGAAGAAGCAGACATTTCTCCTCTGATGTGTCATCTGGGCGCTAAACTCTTCTCCCCTGCCATAGTCAGCACTGAGCAATGGAAACAGTAGGCTAAAACAGGAAACACGACGCTCAGGCTAGCTCTGTTGCTCACATCCAAATGCCATTCCGGATGTAGGCACTTGCAGTAAATACCTAGTGAAGTGAGCGTGACTGGAAGTATGCAGCACTCGGAACGTGTGAAGTGCTGACTCACACGAGTCTGAGTTTCGAGCCATTTGCTGATGAAAAAAGGCACCTTCAGGGCAAAGCCCACAAGGACAGAGAGCCCCCGGAACCAGCAGCAACCACGGGTCCGTAAGTCAAGGAGACACAAGTGCCTTAGTTGCCCCTTAACTCCCCTCAGAGACCAAATTCCAAAGGAGGCGACTTTTGCCGTGGTCCAGGCAGACTCGTAACTTACCTAACACAGGGCAGTCCTTGTGAGCCCAGTAGCCTCTGCTTCTCCTACAGAAACATAGTTTTGACAAAAGTGACTTGATCCGCTTATTTGGCTGTGGTGCACAGACCCTCTGTGTTGCCTGACTGTTTGGGCTGAAGGACTTCATGTAATACCACTTTGATCTTCTCCCTCTCCACAGCGCAGAAAAGAAGCCTGACTCACTCCAGCAGGAGTCAGAGATCTGGTGACCGCTACTGGCAAAGAGGCCCTGTCGGGTGTCAGCTGAGGTCCAGCCTCCGCATGCAAGTCCCGACTCCACTGCTCTCTGTGCCTCAGACCTGTGAAATAAGGGTAATATCTACAGAACTATCATGAAGACTAAGGAAGAGCATATAGGCAAAGCATTTAAAAATATACAAATATAACGTATGTACGTATTTACAAAAATAAAGGAAGAAAATGTGGCTGTTCCCTGGGAGAGGGGTCAGTGTGGATAAAGGCAAAGAATTTAGAACTATCTCTGACACATAATTAATGGTCCCTAATCTCACTTTAATGTCCTGGAAGGGAAACTGATTTCATCTTTATTTGCTGAAACAGTGGGGAGACTCCGTGGGAAGGGATTTGGTGAAAAAAGAGGGTCCCTGTTTACCTTTGCTAAGAAAGGGCACCCAATTCCTAGTGAAGAAGAAATCCAGAGGTTAAAGGTGTACTGACATCTGGGAAGAAATATTGTCACTAGCTTCTTCTGAAGCCAGGACAGTCTCTCACCTCTGTGGAAGTCGAAGACTTGACCTGCACACAAAACTATATTTGCTTACCTCTAGGACCTGTGAGTGAGTGAATTGAATGGCTTTATGAAGCCTGGAGCAAAGTTTCCCCAAAGGCGTGGGGTGTTTCCTGAAAAAAAAAAAAATAAGGAAGTTGAAGAGAAGGTGAGTGGGAGCTTGAGATGAAGGAGAGAAATGACTGAAGGAAAAAGGAATGGTTAACAATAAAAGGATGGAGAGCTGAGGAAGGAAGGAAGGAAGGAAGGAAGGAAGGAAGGAAGGAAGGAAGGAAGGAAGGAAGGAAGGAAGGAAGGAAGGAAGGAAGGAAGGAAGGAAGGAAGGAAGGGAGGGAGGAAGGAAGGAAGGAAGGGAGGAAGGGAGGGAGGGAGGGAGGGAGGGAGGGAGGGAGGGAGGGAGGGAGGGAGGGAGGGAGGGAGGGAGGGAGGAACAGACAGAAGAGGAAAATTAGCCACTTTGAGGACACAGTAGTGATGAAAATAAATACCATCCCTACTATCATGGAGGGCTGGAGCGATAGCACAGCGGGTAGGGTGTTTTGCCTTGCACACGGCCGACCTGGGTTTGATTCCTTCGCCCCTCTCAGAGAGCCTGGCAAGATACCGAGAGTATCTCGCCCACACAGCAGAGCCTGGCAAGCTACCCGTGGCGTATTTGATATGCCAAAAAAAAAAAAAAAGTTACAAGTCTCACAATGGAGATATTACTGGTGCCTGCTTGAGCAAATTGATGAGCAACGGGATGACAGTGGTACTCTCATAGAACTCAAAATATGGCAAGAGGAGCTAAACAATGAACAGAAAAGCAGCGACGTTCATCTATACGGAAAGGAGCTGGGGAAGGGGGTGAGCGAGGGGGCAGGTGGAAATTCAGATGTTTCCTAACAGCATGAGAAGAAGCTCCCAGAGGAGGGAGCAGAAGGGTGTGAGGAGAAAGGTCATCATGAAGGCCTTTCAGGACAGTGAGACTCTGGTGTCCTGGGCCAGGGAGGAGGGAGAGAGGACAGCACAGACAGGACATGGAGGAGGGGACTTGAGTCCAAGCATCTTTATTTACAAGGGTCTCAGAAATTGACTTGGGCCTTTGTGCCCATGTAGGCCCTCTGCATGGTAATGGCTGAGCGGCCTGCTTTGAAAACTCTTGTTAAGGTTCTATTTTCCTGTCTTCAACATGGTCCCTAAGGTCTCATGGGCTGACAGCCATGTCCGAAGCATGGCCAGAGATCAAGGATCCTGCTAAGGGCAAACACTTATTCAGAGGAAGAGAGACTGACACTCATGTAAAAGCCACGAGGCCACTTTGTAGACACGGGGTGCCAGCCTTCTGCACTGTAATTCTGGGGATGGGTCAAGAGGAGGAGGAGGTGGGAAGGGAATCAGGCCTTGCAGTTCAGTCAGAGGGCAACACCTGGAGGAAATCCCAACTGCCAGGGATGCGGAGATAATACAGGGGTTGAAGCACTTGCCTTGTAGAGGGTTGACCTTGGCTCTCTTTGTGACTGACATCACTTCAGGTCCCCTAAGCATCATCCCGAGTGACCCCTGAGCACAGAGCCAGGAGCAAGTCTTGAGAACAGCCAAAAATATCCCTGTGTCCTACTGAGTCTAGCCACAATCTGCCATTCTCCGCACATTCCCCACTCTCCGTACACACACACACACACACACACACACACACACACACACACACACAAATCCCAAAGTATCCCAGTTACAGCAAACATGGTGCCCAAGGAGAGTGGCCCTCACTCAGGGACCGTGTCCCCACCAACGCATTCCTCTACCCACCCCTCACCTGTCCCAGGCCTCTCAGGAAAGTCGACCTGTCCATCGGTCAATATTGACTCTGTCTGCTGCCCTCCGTGGGAGATGGGGAAACTGTTTTCACTGCCAAACTCGTGTTTATACAAAGGATTTGGAGGCTTTCTCCCAGCCATGGAAAATCAATCACCCCCTGTAACCTGTGCCCTTAATGAGGCGGCGGCTTCTCTCCCCCCATCCATCAGGGATGACAGTTCATGGCTTGTCAACGGGTAAGAATTCAAGTTACAAAGGATTTTACCTTGAAACCTGGGAGACAGATGCTAAAAGTATAACTCACAGTGAGAGAGGGAGACCGATGCAGGGGATTTCCAGGACAGAGTCGGGGGTAGGAGGCTCCATCTGGGACCCCTTCCAAGGAGACCCACAGATGCTGAGCCTCTCGTGGAAGCACTCCCGGGCCTTTTGAATGCCCAGGAGCTGTGAGCAGGCATGTCCTCCGCACAGGGGGCTCTGCTACCGCGGGGCTGGAAGAAATGGGGATTGAAGTGGTGGTAACTGAGCACAGCTCTGGGGACCTGTGTTCCTCAGGGGGGAGCAATGCTCCAGTCAGTGTCCCTGGAGTTCTGGGAGTGCCTGTCACACAGTTGGAACATACTGTGACACGTGGGAGAGATGTCCTGCAAAGTCATTTGCTGGGCCCTGGGAGCAAAAGCAAATCTGATCACTGCTTTATTCCTTAAAAAGAGTGCTTGGGGGGCTGGAGCAGGAGCACAGCGGGTAGGGCATTTGCCTTGCCCGGGTGGCTGACCCGGGTTCGATTCCCAGTATCCCATATGGTCCCCTAAGCACCGCCAGGGTTAATTCCTGAGTGCAGAGCCAGGAGTGACCCCTGTGCATCGCCAGGTGTGACCCAAAAAGAAAAAAAAAGAGTGCTTGGATGGAGATCTAGTCAGAAGATAGAATAGAGAGGCATACGGCAAATGTGGTACTTGCCTTGCATACAGCCAACCTGGGTTCTATCCCTGACATCCTATGTGGGTTCCTGAGCCCGCTGAAAGTAATTCCTGGATAAAGAGCCATGAGTAACTCCTGAGAACTCCTGATATTGTCTGGTGTGATGCAAGAAGCCAAAAAAAAAAAAAAAGAGAAGAAAATAGAACTACCATATGGCCCAGCAATAACAATTCTTGCTATCTATTTCCAAAGCACAAAAGCATTGATTCAAAAGGATAGAAGCACATCTATGTCCAACACTGCACTTAGTACAATAGCCAGGCTATGAAAACAAACCGGAAACCCAACTACAGATGAACAACAGGTCAAGAAGTGGTAGTATATATATGCACAGTGGAATGCATGCAGCTCTAGGATGCAACTCATGCAATTTGTGACAACACAGATAGAATTAGAGGACATCGTTTGAGTGAAGTCAGTCAGAAGGAAAGGGACAGAGAATGATCTCTCTCATATGTGGGACTTCAAGACACACAACACGGGAACAACACAGGGCCAAAAGCAACAAAATGGGATAACTGACCCTCACAACTTAGGTGGGTAGGGTAGGCACGGAGCCAGGGTGTTGAGAGGGAGGAGTTAGGTGGGGTCCTTGGGAAAGGGAGGTGGGTACACTGGTAAAATGTGTGCCCTTGGAATTACGGGCATGAGAAAACATTATTCACAGTATTGAAGACCACAGAATGTCGATCAATTTTTTTTTGCGATTTTTATACATTTTATTTTCATAAAGTAGTTCACAATAGTTCATTACAGATAATATTCAAACACCCACCCTAGCGAGCATCTTCCCACCACAATAAGAGGGAAGTGTGTGAAGGTTGTTGTATTTCATTCTGGGGCCATTTAACAAGTATATAAGAGAATACAAGCAAGGATATTAGAACCAAACAAATATTTGTGCTATTTTAGGTACATCAGTGGGCTAGAGTATGAGAGCTCCAGGAAATACTGCATTGCTCTCTTCCGGGAGCTTTATTTTATAATCTCTGGATCTTGGCCATTAATGAGATTACATGGCGCCAGGGGTAGTTTATGGGTGTGACTGCCAAGATACCAGAAAACAGGGGAGCTGGATGGAGGAGGCCCAGTACTGATCCAAGCAGGTTTGGAGATCTCAGCCACAGGTCCCGCATACCTGGGTTCCTCTGCTGGTTCCTTCATGGGTGAGGCTTATCTGCGCATATGGAGAGTGGCCTTGAGCATGGTTGCAGCTGGGTTCTGGAGGTTTTCGGCTGCTAGGGTTCTGCTTAAGGCGGGGAGGGAAACTCAATCCACCCCCCTCCAAGGTGCCCTGGTGAAGACAGCCTGGCACAGGATTCTGCCTCTCGATCAACTTTTAAAACAGTTTTTTTTCAGAGCCTTTGGGTGACCCAAAGCCAACCCAAGAGACAGGAAGTAGGTCACAGCTGAGACAGAGCCTCGGCAGCGGGTTTGGGTGTGGGTGGCCCCTCACAGGGCAGCCCAGACCTGCTGACCACTGCCAGCAGTGTCCAGTGGACACAGAGAGTCAATCCAGGGCTGTGGACACGTGCAAAACCCAATCTGCTGGGGACCACCTTTGGAGGGGCTCAAACTCCTCCAGAGAAGGATAGGGGAATCCAAGGAGGGGGGAACAAAGGAGAGAAAGCAGCGGGAGGTAGAGGAGGGGGGAGGAGGAGGAGGGAGAGATAAGAGACTCATTAGCCTTTAAATGAGGCCTTTCCTGTCTACCAGAATGAGTTGCACAGACGCAGAGTTCAGTTTCTTGACCCAACAAATTCCACCAACTCAACCCTGTGTTGACGGATCTTTAAAACTCTCCAGTAACTGGGACCCACACCAGGGCTGTCCTCTCATAAATCTCACTCAGGTTGTTCCTGGACTGTGCCTATAGTGAAGTGACTGTGGAAGCTGCTCAATAAGTCTGGTACGCATTATGATGGCCACTGCTGTCTTATTCCCATTTTGCAGATCAGGAAACTGAGGCTTGAGTCTCTCAACTGAAATCTGGGCTCACATCCTTCTGAATCCCATTGAGCTGTCACCTGGCAGGGCCTCTCAGAGAGGTACAGTGACCCCTCCCTCCTCCTCACCCCACTGTTCTCTAGCAAGCCCCACTGGGAGAGGAACCCACTCAGGCATCCCATCAGTCCTTTTCCTGAGAGTGAAACTGCCATTTGCATCCCTTCGTTGATGCAGAGAGTCTCTTGCCCACACGCCTTGCTGTCTTCTCCGGGGCCCCTCGGAGGGGATGGGCTCCAGCTTCCCTCCCCACCCCGAGCAGAGCTCCCGGCGGCCAAGATCACCGGAACCTAGCTACAGCCATGCTGGAGGCCCCTCATCACACGTTCGGACAGGCCTCATGCATGAAGGTACCGGCAGAGGAACCCAGGTGTGTGTAATCCTATCAACGGCCAACATCCAGAGACAGACTTAAAAGCAAGCTCTCAGAAGCACGCGGCCGCAAGAGCAGCCCCACGATATCTTGTAGCCTACTTCTCCCTCTGGGAGAAACTGGCAATCTTCTGAGAGTTTCCTTCCCCCATGGGACAGCCTTGCAAAGCGTCCCATGGTGTATTCATATGCAAAATCCAGTAACAAGCTGGATCTCATTCCTCTGACCCTGAAGAGCCCCCAGTGGAACATCGTTTGGAGGGCTGAGTCGAGATAGACTTCTAAGATCTCAGGGAAAGGACGAAATGAGATGTTACTGAGGCCGCCGAGAAATCAGTGATTAACAGGATTTCATGATCGTGATCGTTGATGCAGTAACAAATCACCACGAAGTTGGTGCTTAGAAAAATACCTCTCTTCTTCTAGAGGCAAGAAACCCCAACTGAACCTAGTGGGTGCACATAAAAGAGATGACAGGGCTTTTCCTCCTGAGACTCTATGAGAGAATCTGGTCCTCACCTCTTCCAGCTCCCAGGGACCACCTGTATTCCTGGGCTCGCAGCCACATCCTCCTGCTTCCAACAGCACCTCTCTGCCAATTCTATCTCTCTCACTCCCTCTTACAAGGACCCTGATAATCACATTCAGTCCACTACTTAGACTAATTTCCCATCTCAGATCCTTAACTTCACTGCAGATACAAAGTTCCCTTTACCCTACAAGACAATAGTCACAAAATCTGACGATTAGCATACAGGCTTGATGGGGCAAGGCAGGGGTAGGAGGAATGCATTATCCAAATGCCTATGCACAGCTCTCCTGCCCCCCCTTGCCCTACTACAATGAGCTTTCTGGGCCTTTTTTCATTTCTTCACTCAACAAACTTGAATTGCATTATTCTATCTAGACTCCAGATACTGTGTCTAGGGCCAAGGGGGAGCTGGAACTGTGTACCTGAGAGGACCTTGTTCTCTCACCTTGTTCGTTATCTTCTTGTCTGACCCCTTCCCCCATGCTTAGCATTTAAGAGGTTGCCAACATGTAGTTTTGAAAGGGTGTGAGTGGAGTTGTGGCAATGGGGGTGAGGGGGTGAAGTCACCCCTGATTGTTCTCAGGGCTCACTCCTGGCTCTGTGCTCAGCATCTCTCCTGTGGTGCTCAGGTGACCGTTTGCAGTACAGGGGATAGAACAGGCAAGGCAAGCTCTGTACTCCCGAACTACCTCTCCAGTTCTATTAAGATGTGTTTTTTTTTATCTTATTGAATCACTGTGAGATAGTTACAAGCTTTCATGTTTGGGTTACAAATCTCACAATGATCAAACACCCATCCCTCCACCAGTGCACATTCCCCACCACCAATATCCCGGGTATACCCCCCTTTCCCACATTCTCCCTGCCTCTAAGGCAGACAATATTCCCCATACTCTCTCTCTCTACTTTTGGGCATTATAGCTTGCAACACAGACACTGAGAGGTCATCATGTTTGGTCCATTATCTACTTTCAGATAGGCTCAAAGTTATTATTAAGATGTGTTGCATGCGACGCTCCACGCTGGCTACAGTCCGTGCATAGGCACTATCTTCTCACAAATGGAGAATCAGAGAGATTTCTCACTTCCCTGGGTTGCACAACTCGTGAGTGAAGGCCAAGATCTGAACCTGGGTCTTCAGATTACTGGGGGGGCCTGGCTCATGACCACTGCCGAAACAACATCCCAAACAGCTATCAGAAAAAAGAAAACAAAGCTGGTGAGGTAACGAAGGAGAGAGAGAGGAGAGAGAGAGAGAGAGAGAGAGAGAGAGAGAGAGAGAGAGCCTGCTCTGCATGGGGCTGACCCGGGTTCCATTCCCAACACCTCATATGGCCCCCGCAAGCACAGCCAGGAGTGATCCCTAAGCACAGAACCAGGAATAAGCCCTGAGCACCACCAACTTTGTCCCAGTACTTCCCCCCAAATAATCTGAAAACAGAAGACAGGGGCACTTAGAGCTGTGAGTTCATCCTGAATGTCATGAATCCTTTCATGAAAGAGGCAGGAAGGAAGTGTTCTAGGCAGAGGACTCACCATAGGATTGCTCATAAGACATGACAGATGTCTCCACGGAAACCCCCCAGAGAGAGCCCTCTCACAGGGAACGAGAGTGGCTAATAGTCTGCTCAGACTGCCATAACACAATCCTGCAGGCCAGGCAGCATAAACAACAGAAATGCATCCCTCGGGATTCCCAAAGCCCGGTCTTGATGCTGGGAGGGTTGGTGTCTCCTGAGGCCTCCGTTCATGGTTTGTGCTCCATTGACCATTGCTCTGTGTCTTTTCCAGTAGACACCAGGTCGTACTGGAGTGGGAGTTCTGCCCTAAAGCCTCCTGTCAACTTCATCATCTCTTTATAACTGTCTTGAGCACCTGGGGGCTAAGAAAGGTAATGGTATGCACTAAATCCATAACAGTCAATCAACAATGATAGGGAGATGGTTTGATGGAAGGAACATTGGAGTAGATGCAACATAGGTGTGGGGAGGATCATGGGCACGTTGCTAGTGGGCAGGATGCAGTGACTTTGTATATCAATACTTGAAACTTGAACACTCTGTGACCTAAGTTAAGATGACAAAATTAATTAACTGTCAAAAACTTGTCTCCAAGTACAATCTGATTCTGAGGTCTTGGGGGTCCAAGCTTCAACATAGAAGTCTGTGGAAGAGGTAGAGGTGTAATCAATGTAGCCAAAAGAGAGAATCTAGAAGGATGCAACTGATATAACCTAGCGCTGCGAGTGACATCCCACTTTGGTGGAACTTTCTTCTCCAGAAGCAGGCACTAAGTCCAGTTCATACCCAAGTATTTCAGAGGGATGAAAGGTAACCTTTTGAGAAGAGGAGTACCAATGTGTTGACCATCTTGGGAAAGATAAGGGGCAGATGGATTATGGATTTATAGGTTGTGGGGGCATGTGGGCCCACCCTGAAAGCCAGGTAAACTGAGTTCAGATATTCTCTGTGACAAGGAGAAAAGGAGAGAGTCTGTCATCAGTGAGCTGGTGCCTCTTAGTACAGACAGTAACTCCTGGAGATTGTCACTTACAGTTGACTTACCATGCCAATTTTATGATTAAACCAAATACAAACATGAAAGTTCATAAGTTTGTAACTGTACCTTACAGTGATTTACTAATAAATTTTTTTTTAAATTGGCAACTGCTGGATGTCCCATGCTGGTCATGGATGGGTTGTTAGTAGACCATCTTCTTCAGCTTACCCAGAAGAGAGGAACACCAGACCAAGAGAGCAGACAGTAGAAGGGCTGTTAGCAGGGATGTTGGCTTGGGTGTGTGTGGGAGACTGGGGGTGCCTCCTCTTTTAGAGGGGTTGGCCAAAAACCAACTTCCTCTGGCTTAAGGCTAAGGTAGACTTGTTTGCCACGTGTCTCCCCTGCCTTGAACCATGGTAGAGCTTGAGCATCATATGATTCTCCTGCACGGTCCCATTTCTTTCTATTTTTTACATCATTTGTGGCTTGGGGGAAAGGTGTTATCACAGATATTGCTCCAGATTCAGGAGATTTTTCCCTTTGAGAAGTCAAGTTAATATTGCGATATTTTTAAACTCATTTGCACAAGAGGAGAAACATTCCAAATAAAAGTTTTTCTCAAAAGACCTATGTCCAAAACATAAAAATAACTTGAGTGGTATTTTTTAAAGGCTAGTTAAATTATGTAATGACATTAGTCCTGCCAGATAATTCTACAAGTACCCAAATCTATCCCTTTTATCTTGATGATTCTGTTATGTATGATTATTTAAGCTTTATAAACATGTTTTGGTCCCAAAAGGCAGTGAGTTGTTTTTGAAATAATCCAGCTAGCCCACTCCCTTTAAAATTGCTATGTTAGTATCCCACAGCATCCTTATTAACTAGTTTAAACACTTTCTAGCTGTTTCATATATATATATATATATATATATATATATATATGTGTGTGTGTGTGTGTGTATAGCTAATAGTTTTTATTGCCACCACTAATTATTATAGCATTTCACCATAACCAGTGTTCATTTGCTCCAGCAGCCTGACAGAACTTCAATACATAAAGCACCAAAGATGCTTCATTCCACAATAGGTCCAGCTCAGGGTCATCGATTCAAGAATGAAGAGAAGTGAACAATAAATCCAAGATCCTCTGAGTGGATATGCTGTCACCTACAGGGTCATCGGTCACACAGACACAGCTGCCAGGGGCCTCTGAGAAGCAGGCACTTGCCAATCTTCCTGAGGCCAGCACCAAGGCAAGGCCCCACCAACAGAGGCTGAATGCAGAGGCCAGCGGGCTGGAGGCAGAGCTAAACATGGAAGGTTAGAGCGAAACCATCGCTTTGTCTCTTCTTGCAAACTGCTGAGTACGTTGTGACTTTGATTCTGCTGAAAGTTGGGTGTGTGGGGTGTGTGCATGATTCCTTTGGTAGCCCTGGCTCTACGAAGGGGCTTGCCTGTCATACCGGTGAGGGGAACCAAGTGTGTGCTACCCCCAGAAGCTTTAGAGAACAAGGCTGCATCCTCTGGGTGCACCAGTTTCACAGCCCCTCTCATCCCCGCATCCTCAGGCCTGCCCTCTGTTTCCAAGCTCTGCTTCTGTCTTCTTTGTCTGGGTCCAGCTGGCTAAACTATGCCCTGGCCTGTCCATCATGTTTAACCCTAGGGGTTAAACCTCTGACCTGTGCTTCTAGAGGCCACAGCACAGCAGCTGTCCTTTTACTAAGCCCCCAAGGATCCCAGACCGGGGTCTGTGTCTCAAGACTAGCACAAGTATCTTTCCCATGAGATCAGAAAGGAGCACGTTGGTCTTCTTGGGTCTCTGGAGAAACAGAGGAGGGGGTGGGGGGAGACAGGGAAAGAAGACAGGGAGGGAGGAAGAAGAGAGGGTCAAGAACGAAAGGAGGAGGAAGAAGAGAGAGAAAGAAAGGTGGCGGAAGGAGAGAGGGAGAGAAGATCGCAGAACGGGGAGGAGGAAAGAAGGGTAAAGGCGGGAGAGAGGGAAAGGGTGACAGGGAGAGATTGGAGAGAGAATGAGGGAAGAGGAGGAAGACAGATAAAGAGAGATGAGAGGAAGAGAGAGAAAAGAGACAGGTAGAGAGAGAGGAATCGGTTCACAAGGTTATGGAGGAATGGTCAGTCAACACTCCGTGTTGGAGAGCGAGAATAGTTAGTGAAATTCTTGAAATAAAAGAGAACCCTTGTAACACCAAGTAAAATGTGGTTGGAGATCCCGCCTGGGAAGGGAGATTCGTGCTGAAAGTAGACTAGAGACTGAACACAATGGCCACTCAATACCCCTATTGCAAACCACAACATCCAATTGGAGAGAGAGAACAAAAGGGAATGCCCTGCCACAGAGGCAGGGAGGGGTAGGGAGGAGATGGGATTGGGGTGTGGGAGGGATACTGGGTTTATTGGTGGTGGAGAATGGACACCAGTGGAGGGATGTGTTTGCGAACATTGTATGAGGGTAAAACAAGCTCGAAAATGTGTGAATCTGTATCTCTACCCTCATGATGATTCACTAATTAAAGAATAAAATAAATTTTAAAAAAAGAGAGAACCCTTGTGTCCTTAATCCCGATATATTCAAGAAATGCACAGGTCCTTCAGGGCTGAGCACTAGGATAAGTCATGCACCACGAGCCAAGCCACAGGGACTATCCAAAGGCCACACAGCCCCGCACCCACTCCACTATTGGAAAACACAACAGCCCTGCCCACACCTGCCATCTTGTCGGCAGAGAAATGGCCCGGGATCACCTCTCCAAAAACACATGCTGTCGCCGAATCTTCCCAGGAAGACAAGAAATCTGGGCTGAGAACTCTGGGACCTTCTTGAAATGGGGGTCAGAAGATTCCCCTTTCTTCCAGAAGGCACTGCAGCCTGCATCCATACCTGGCCCAACTCCACAACTGAGTCTCATTAAACTGCCAAGCCACCATGTTTTCCCCAAATCTACAACTCTTGGACCTCACTACCATGTAAGTGGCATAGTACTATCAGTCCAATAGGATACAGCAAATCTGATGGGAAAGTTGCATAGGAGCCCACCAGTATCAGTGAAGCTAAACAATAGCACAGAAGGCTCAACTAGTAGGAGCCAGCACAGCAGATCTTCAGACATTAGTAACGTTGTGAGATATAACCACTATCATAGATTGACTCTTATTGATCTAAGTTTTCATATTTCCACTAGCCTTTGTGTTGTAACAAACAAGAGAAAGCTATTTGTGTGTGTGTGTGTGTGTGTGTGTGCCAGCAAGGGGTCAGGGTGGGGTGGTGGATGGGAAATTGGGAACATTGGTGGAGGGAAGGGTACACCAGTGATGAGACTGGTGTTAAAGCATTTAAGGCCTGAAACAACTATATTGTGGACGACTTGGCAAATCACAGTCTTATAATAATTTTTAAATTAGGATGAATATGGAGATAGCTCGCAGAAATAAAGCCCATACTTTACACCCAGAGCCCATCTGGAGCAACTTCCCAAGCACTGAGCTAGAAGCAGACCCCTGGCACTGGGTGTGGTCCACAAAACAAGACAACAAAAACCAACTTGAGGAACAGAAAGGATGGATAATTTCTCAACTCCTCCTATTAACAAATGTGCTATAAAATTCATCATCATCATCATCATCATCATCCCGCTGATCATCAAATTTCTCAAGTGGTCTCAATAACGTCTCCATTCATCCTAGCCCTGAGATCCTAGAAGCCTCTCTTTACTCCTCCTTTCCAATGGTGCCGCATTGGAGCCTCTTTCAGGGTCAGGAGAATGAGACCCATCATTGTTACTGGTTTTGGCATATAAATATGCCATGGGAAGTTTGTGAGGCTCTCCCATGGGGGCAGGAAACTCTTCGTAGCTTGCCAGGTTCTCCCATAGGGAGAAAGAGGTTATAAGATGTTCTGGGAGCTTGGTTTTATAGTCTCTGGATGTTGGCCATTAGTGGGATTACACGTACCAGGGGCAGTCCCTGGGTGTGACTGCCTAGCTACTGGAAAATGGGGAATCTGGGCAGAAGAGGCCCAGTCCTGATCTGAGCAGGCTTGGAAGTCTCAGCCCCGGGTCCCACACACCTGATTTCCTCTGCTGGTTTCTTCATGCATGAGGCTCGTCCGAACGTGTGGAGAGGGGCCTTGAGCATGGCTGTGGCTAGGCTCCGGAGGTCTTCGGCCGAGGGAGCTCTGGTGGGGCCAGGGAGGGAAACTGAAGCTCATCCCCTCCAAGGGGCCCTGGGGAAGACAGTCAGGCGTGGGGGCAAGAGACTCTCTAATTAGTGATGTGCTATATAATTAGAAGTTAAAAAGCTACAGTATCAGAAACTGATAAGTATGGCAGGATAGGGTATTGTCAGAATGAATGTTTACTTGAGAGAAATAGTGGATTTAAGGTAATAGTTTAAGTAAACCACAGCTAGAGTCTCTCCTGTGTACCATATACATATCTGTTAATGGTAATTTTAGTTTTACAAAACCTACAGGCTCTGCCCTTATATGATCAGAAATTACAGATGACGGTCTAGTTAGCATTCCTGAAACTGGTACACTCTGCCTTGTGTAATGTGTATGTGCAGTCATTTTTGATATAAGGCATAGCTCCTATCTCTCTCTGAGGAAACCAAATCCCAGGAAGGCCAAGAGACCAAAGTTAGACTATAGAACTATTCAGCAAGTCTCCTCACTCCAAATCCTGGTTTTCCTTTCATTCTACCCCATCTTCTGGCCTATAGTGAATTTATATGATATACACACTGGAGTGATAGCACAGCAGGTAGGGCGTTTGCCTTGCACGTGGCCGACCTGAATTCGATTCCTCTGTCCCTCTTGGAGAGCCCGGCAAGCTACTGAGTATCCCACCTGCACGGCAATGCCTGGCAAGCTACCCATAGCATATTTGATATGCCAAAAACAGTAACAACAAGTCTCACAATGGAGCCCTTACTGGTGCCCACTCGAGCTAATCGATGAACAATGGGACGACAGTGCTACATAATAGTTATCCACATATTAATTTCATCTAAGTGAAACTGATTCTTCTTATTTAGAGAAGTCCACTCCTCAGTGTCAGAGAAATAGCTCCATGGGCTGAGGGCATATTTTCTTCTTAGAGGTCAGGTCCACTTCTTGGCAATGTTTGGGTCCCTCAAGCATCACTGAGATTGATCCCACTCCCACTCCCCGGCACAGTTAGCCCTCCCATAGCAGAGAAGGGTTGGAACCTCTGCCTCTTCCATTTCCTTACTCCCCAGGCCCCCAAAACATGTTTATGGTTTAGATCAGTGCCACCAAAATGACTGGTCTCTGAATGGGTGAGTCTGCTCTCTTGAGGGAGCTAAGACTGTCCAAGGACTCTGAGAGGTGGCCAAAGGCTTGATTCCCTGAAATCACTGGGAAAAGACCCCAATGGCCCTAAAGGCAACAGCAGGACTTTGCTTTCTACCAGAACAGAAAACTCAGGCTCTTCTCATTAAGGTAATTTTTTAAAAATCTTCTTGCTGGGCAGTTCTTTTCCCTGTATCGATTCTGTGTGTCTCTGTGTGTCTTAACTCTTTTAAGTGTTACAACTGCCTCTGCTACAGCATCGTGGTGATTTTGGACTCGTTATAGCTATTTACATTTTTTAATATTATACATGAATTTGTAGGGTTTTCATGAAAAGTTTAACGTATTTCTTGTCTGAAATATTCTCTTTTTTAAAAAATTTATTTATCTATTTATTTATTTTAAAATTTTTATTAGTGAATCACTGTGAGGTACAATTACAAACGTATGAACTTTCATGTTTACATTTCAATCATACAGTGGTCAGTGATCGTTTACATCCTTCCACCAGTACCCATTCTCCTCCACCAATGTTCCCAGTATCCCTCCCACCAACCCCACCCAAACCCCTACCACCCCACCCTGACTCTGCATCAGGGCATGCCCTTTTGTTCTCCTGTTGGATGTTGTAGTTTTCAATAGAGGTATTGAGTGGCCATCATGTTCGGCCTATAGTCTACTTTCAGCACACATCTTTCAACCCAAGTGGATCCTCCCAACATTCTCTACTTGGTGTTCCCTTCTCTATCTCAGCTGCCTTTTCCCCCAGCATGTGAGGCCAGTTTCCAAGCTGTGGGGCAGACCTCCTAGTTCTTATCTCTACTACTCTTGGGTGTTAGTCTCCCATTCTGCTTCTTCAGATGAGTGCTATCTTTCTATGTCTGTCTCTCTCTTTCTGACTCATTTCACTCAAAATATTCTCTTTTGCTTGTTTTTATTTTTGTTTGGGGGCCACACCCAGTGGTACTCAGCAGGCACTACTGGCTCTGTACTCAGGAAGTCATTCCTGGTGATTCCCCAGGGACCATATGGGATGCCCAGGATCCAACCCAGGTCAGCTGTGTGCAAGGCAAGTATCTGACCCGCTCTATTATCTCTCTAGCCCTGAAATAGTCTTAATTCTTCTAATTTACTATAGCAGAATCACAGAAATTGTTTTCTGCCAACTTTTTTCTGGGGTATAACTTACAATTAAATACATTCCTTTTAGGTGTACAGTTAAATGAGTGTTGATGAATATGAAAGTTTCCTCATTGACCTTTTTACTCTCAGTCTCCCTTACCCCTGAAAACATACAATCACCAATATGCTCTATATCACTATCTATTCTATTCCTTTTTCTTAAATTTCAAATAAATGGAATCTTACAACTTAAAACAAAAAGAAAAAAAGGCCACATGGTGATGGTGGAACCACGATGTCTTTCAGGCATCTTAAGCCTGACTGGAACATCTTGGGGACCATAGTGCCAAGCATAAACAAACCCCTACACTGTCATTTTCTCAATAACGTTGGCAAATGAGCTCAACTCTGCTGCTTGGGTATATCCTGGGGCTAATAATACCCACATCAAAGGGTTGCATAGGATTTCATGAGATAATATGCAAATACAGAGAGAGCGGCATGGAGGGGACTCAGGAGTCTAACTTCAATTTCCAGTCCCTCTGTTTACCTGCCCTGAAGTAAACTGTTGGCTTTCTTGCAACTCGGAGCCCTGACCTGGAAACTGGGGCTTACAATAACACCGACCTCTTGGATTGTCCTAACACATGTACCCTGCTTCATTCAGGAGATCCTGAAACAGAGTCAGGCTCAAAAGATATCAGCTATTATCACAGAAACCTTCAGCTATGGCCCCTAACATGGCATGGGCTTTGCATGAATGGCAGATAATAGTTAAACAGATGGTCAGTGAAGAACAGGAAATCCATTAAGAATATCAGCAACAAGGTGAGACTGGGGTCAAGAGCTCAGCTTGGCAACTAGGGAATTTTACAGAAGCAAAGACCAGCACCGTGTGTTCCAACAAGGGGTGAGGACAACAAAGTCAATGCCTTGAAAGTGATTTAAAATATGTCTGGGTCTGCTCCTCCAAATAAATGACACTTTGAAACTTTCCCACAAGCTTGGGACCCTGGTCAAAAGGCAACTCTGGCCCTGATTTTGCAAGGCTGGTCTCTGAAGATAGGGGACAAGCTTTTTACTTATGACAATGAGGTCAGACACTGCTTCTCTCCACCATGAAGAGACAGATAGACATGGGGTAGCACTGTAGCACTGTCATCCCGTTGCTCATCGATTTGCTCGAGCGGGCACCAGTAACGTCTCATTGTGAGACTTTTTGTTACTGTTTTTGGCATATTGAATATACCACAGGTAGCTTGCCAGGCTCTGCCGTGTGGGCAGGATATTCTCGGTAGCTTGCCGGGCTCTCCAAAAGAAATGGAGGAATCCAACCTGGGTCGGCCACATGCAAGGCAAACGCCCTACCCACTGTGCTATCGCTCCAGCCCAGACATGGGGTAACCCTAATGAATTTGTGGCTTTAAATTTTAAGGAACTTTTATGGGATTTAGAGGGAAAGCAGGTCTTTCTGAAGTCTGACTCACTTGCACCTGTTGCAAGTCAACTTCTTTTGTTTCTATGTACTTTTGTCTCTGAGTCTGATGTTGACATTCCGGAGGCTGCTGAGCTGAGTGACACCCCCACCTCTACCTCCAAGGAAGCTTAGGGAAGGCAATGATGGAAAAACAGAAGAGGATTCCAATAGTCACATCCAGCCAGGAGGAACTGGATCTGCTCTGCACCTGTAACTAATGTTGAAAACATTAGGTTTCCCCTACATATCTTTATCTATACCACCCCCAAGGTACTGGGGGTCTTGGGGTCATTTCCACTTCCATCAGTGCTCTGCCTGGCAGTGTGGACAGAGACAAGTGTGACAGTTTTGGTGCTTAGCTCTGTGGTGTTTGGAGAGGACAGGCAGCTCTAGAATCTCAGTCTCACACATGCCAGGCACACGCTCTACTACTTAAGTCCTCTCCTGGACCAACTGTAAAAGCTTCACTGAGGAGTGTTGCATAAAATCTGTACTGATTTAGATGAGTTAAGGACCGCCCCAGGTGGCTGAGTTAGAGGCCACCACAATACAAGGTCACAGGCCAATGGGCAGTGGAGATAGTGGTTAGGAGTACGTGGGAAACATGAGATTCAATATCTGACATCAAATGAATCCCAAGACATCACAGGGTGTAGACCTGGAGACCCCAAAAACTTCCAGGGCGGTCTCATAATCCCTAGCATAATAGGACCCTAGTAATATCACAGTCATAGACCCTCACTTTGTGAGTCATCAGCATGGTTGACCAAGTGTCACTGCAAGTGGCTCCAAACTCCATGAGCAATGGGATGACAGTGGCTCCAAACTCCATGAACACTACTTGGAGTCCCCCAATTGATAGATATTAGTCTTCTTACTGTCTCCTGAACTCTGCTCCTATACCTTTCAAGTATTTGAGAGAGACAGACAGACAGACAGACAGAGAATTAGAACAATGAGTCTATGGTGGTTATTTAACCTACATCTTTTAGATTCTGGATCTGAACTCTTGAGCATACCACAAAACCATTCCTCACCAACTGTTTTATTTAATTCATTTATTCGGGCTTTAGACAAATACATACCTGGTCTTGCATGTTCTATGTGACAGGGACTTGGCAGAGATTGGAACGCCTCATGGAGTTTACATTTGGGAGGCAGTGGTTGTAGGAAACAAGAAAATATACAAAGAGGATCTATAATGTGTCACATGGTGATGGATTTAGGGAGGCAGAAGAAAGCAGCAGGGATGGAGTGGGGGAGGGAGTGGTTGTGGGGCAAGGGAGTCTGAGAGTGGGGTGGATGTTTCAAAGCTGACGAATAGGCTTGTCTTGAACAGAGACTTGGAGGAAGCGGTGAGTGAGGGACCTTGCAGGTGTTCAAAGAGAATTGCGTTACAGGTATTGAGAACAGCAAGCGGCTTGGCCATGGGGAGGAAGTCAGGGGTCTGTTCTAAGGACACCAGGTGTGACTGGGATCCAGGTGAGTGGTCCTCCACATAGGGTCCTTAGAAGGACATAGGAATGAGTTAGAAAAGTACTCACGTTCATGCCATACTCCTGTAGAAATCAAAACTCTGGTGTGGAGCCCAGCAGAGTGTGTGTGTGTGTGTGTGTGTGTGTGTGTGTGTGTGTGCGTGTGTATTTTAATATAGAAATAATTGAATATTTTCAAAATTTTACAGATAGTATCCAGAGAGGATGGGGCCCAGGAGGCTGTGGGAAGTCTAGGTGAGAGAGGGCCAAGAGATGCTTGTAAACCTTTATCTTTTCCTCTGAGGTGGGGGTGGGGGCAGGGAAAACCATCTGGGTTTTGAACTGAAATGACACTTTTCCACTGTGGGGTACCCTAACAATCCAGTTTTTAAAGTGGAGGAACTCTCACTCCTACTCCCTTGTACTCCCATTTCCACTTCTCCGCTTTATTTTTCTAGATTTTGCTTCTTTCCCCAAATTTAATGGTCTTTGTGGAATTATTCCCTGTCTCCTCTGTAAGCTTTCTAAGGACTCGAGTCTTTGTTTTAGTCACTCATAGACAGACCTTCCCCGCCTTGTCCCCTCTCCCCCCAGCACCTAGAACAGCTTCTGGCTCACTCTCAGCAGGGCTGCAAACATTTTCAGAATTAAGACAATACCTAGAAATTTAAAAAATTAAGCTAGGACCCACCTCCCATAGCCACCACCACCCAGAGACTCACCCACCAAGCCCTGCACTTCAGATGCACGACCTAAATCTCCAAGGACATGCAAGCTAAGCAGCTGCTATTCATGGATACACGAATCCCCCCAGTTGTAAACTCGCTGGTGTCCTCGGGCCTGGGGCAGCCAAGTCCCCACCCTGCCAAAGCCCCTGCAGCTGCACCCACACCCCACAGCTGCCTCCCCCAGCAGCCTATGGCCTAACTATTCGGTTTCATTCAGGATCTCTGCAGACTCATGCCAGTTCTACAGATCCTGAAGTTTCTGGGCCACGAAGCCACGTGACACCCCCAAATTCCACAGCACTAAAATTCCAGCAGGAGCACACCAAATCAGATGAGACAGAGACATAGATAACAACTAAATTCAACACACAACAACCATAACACAGAAGGGTCAACTAGGAACAAAAACCTTAGTAAATCCTCAAAGACTTAACAACCCCACAGGGAGCTATAACTGATGTATTTTGGATAATTCTTTTAGCAATTTGGTTGTAACAAGCAATATAAAACTAATTATAACGTGCCTGCTAAGGGGATAGGCTTGGGGTGTGGTTGGGACAAAGGGGATACCAGTGACTCAGGTGGTGGGATTGGTGCTGGAACCTCAAAAGCCCCCAACAACTGTGTTACGGACCACTTTGTCAACCATGGTGTTTAAATAAAAATAAAATAAAACAAAGCTTTACTTTTTAATTATCCCAGTTTTCATTTTAAATTGCTTGCTCTAGCTCACGGGGGTAGGCAAGGTAAAGTGAGGGTAAGAGTAGAGATTAGGAAGGACAGAAGTCGTGGAATCTGTGACAAGGCACCAGCATGATGGACCAGGGTTTGGGGGAGAAGCTGGCTTGATTATGTGGCCGAATATGGGGTCATGTGTCTCAGACAGGCTGGCTGAACAGACATTCAGATCACAGCCATTTGAAACATACACTGTTTAGGTATAGCGCGGGAGGGTAACTTTTGAAGATAAATCATCTTCTTATTTTAAGAATAAAAAATAAACTTCTAATATTTGGTTATTTTAAAAGAATTTCCTGTGCACGTGCAAAATACCCAGGCTTTATTCACTTTTAAGACAGGCAGAGTCTATTATTACAGCCTTGGTGTTTAACTTACCATCAAAGGGAACAGGCCAAGAAGGCCAGATCTCAAGTTCAAGAATGTTAAACACTATTCACAATATATCCCAAACTGAAAATGCTTTATTTCATATGGAATGGCATGCTTCACAAAGGACAGGCTCTTCCAGAAATTGAATGGGGATGTGTGTGTAGTTGGGGGGACACATGGCAGGGAGCACGGGGGGGGGGGGGGTTGGGGGAGGGGGGAGGTGGTCATTGGTCTGACATCCCAAAGGTAGTAGAACATTTAAGAGGCACATAAACACTAAGGGGTCTATAGCATGACTTCTAAGCTTAGAGCTGCCTTATATTTTTCTTCTTTCTTTTTTTTTTAACTGAACTACCATGAGATATAGCTGCAAGCTTTCATGTTTGAGTTACAATCATACAATGATCAAACACCCATCCCTCCACCAGTGTACATTCCCCATCACCAATGTCCCCAGTATACCCCTCCTTTTCTACCCTCCCCTGCCTCCATGGCAGATGATTTTCCCCATACTCTCTCACTATTTTGAGTCATTATGGTTTACAATATAGATACTGAGACTTTATCATGTTCAGTCCTTTATCTACTTTCAGCACACATCTCCCATCCTGAATGATTCTTCCAACCACCATTGTCCTAGTGATCCCTTCTCTATTCCAGTTGACTTCTCCCCCAGCTCATGAGACAGGCTTCCAACTAGGGGGGCAATATTCCTGGCCCTTGCCTCTACTGTCGTTGGGTGTTAGTCTCGTATTATGCTATTTTATATTTCACAAATGAGTGCTGCCTTAGATTTTCTGTGTGGCCTCAGACCAGTTACTCAACTACTTTAGGACTGTGCCTTCACCTTATTGTCACTGATTGGAGAGCCCAGCACTTTACAGCAGATCAGAGCACAGAACTTTAGGCCCACCACTATAGCAAGGAAGGATGCGAGGGGTTTTCAGCCACCTCAACCTCCAATGGGAAGACTGAGTCATTTTCTAGGAAATGGTTTTGTTCTTGGAAGAATTTTTCAGATGAAATAGAGGAGGGATCACTAAGAAAATGATGGCTGAAGGAATCATTCGGGATGGGAGATGTGTGCCGAAAGTAGATAATGGACCAAACATGACAACTGCTCAGTGTCTGTGTTGCAAGACATAATGCCCAAAAGTAGAGAGAGAGTATGGGGAATATTGTCTGCCATAGAGGCAGGGGGAGGTTGGGAAAGGGGGTTATACCCGGCATATTGGTGGTGGGGAATGTGCATTGGTGGAGGGATGGGTGTTTGATTATTGTGTGAGTGTAACCCAAACATGAAAGTTTGCAATTATCTCATGGTGATTCAATCAAATTTTAAAAAACTAAACTAAAATAAAATAAAATATTTTTTAATTTTAAAAAACTAAATAAATAAAATTTAAAAAATAATATTTCAGAGACCCCTTTTGGTTCTGGGAGTGTGGGATGGAGGAGCAGAGCCCCCACTCTGGAGGGAAGACTCTGAGGGACAGTTTCTTGGCTTAGAAGAGGCCTCCTCTCCCCTACTCCTGCCAATTTTGCAGAAGGGCAAAAAAAAGTAGACTGCCGGGTGGAGTAGATGGGAGGGACTAAGCCTTCGCTTTGAGGGTTGCTCAACCAGACCTCCTCGGATGGGTGGAGGAGGACTGGACTGAGGTCAGCGGGCAAGAAAGCATCCACCCAAGAGCCTGGAAAGAGGAAACAGCCCGCATCGGTTCTTATCAGAGAGTCAGTATCAGCCGTCACTGACATTCAAACTGCCTAAGAGTCCAAGAGACATATCACATAGACTCATGGATTCTTCTTAATCCCCTGGTTCTACCTGATTTCCCGGGGGAAGCAATGCAGACCCCACCACCCAGGACTCCTACCATGGATTCCCCTGGGTTATTATCCCACAACTTTCCTCAGGTATAGGCAACGTGTCTGGATTCAGATACTCAAATACCCGATGGTACAGCCCACATCTTGCCTTCACTTGCTTTCTGTTACTCATTCCAACATCAATTCTCTTTCTTATGCAATTAAATAATTCTACCCGAGTCTCATCAGTTTTTTCTTTTTCCTTCTTTTCTTTTTTTAGCTTTGGAGGTTCTGGTCTACCTCCTGGCTGACTCTTCTATTGAATCTTTTTAGCCTGATGACCTCATAGGCACATCCTTCCAGGTCCCTGTCTACCGACACACTTCTGCTGCCCCCAAACTTCTCTTGGGATATTGCCCATTAGCAGCAAGTAGCTTTCCATGCCTTTCTGAATCAAGTCTAGGCAACTGGCTCCTGTCTGATATTTGGTGAACCTGCTCAGATCCATGCAACCAACATGTTTGCTGTGACCCCGTGGGAAACCCTCACAGTCCAGTACCTGTGACTCCCTTCTTTCCCCCATTTCTGTTCAACTGCCATGTGTAAGTATATTAATGCCAACCATGCCATGCTGTTATCAAAACCCAGGGCATTTGATTCAACACATCCTCCTGCCCTGGAGGGAGAGCCCTCAATCCTAGCTGATTCTTTGTAGGGTGGGCAAGGAGTCTCAGTGATATAGTTTATCCAAACTCCAATGAGAACTTTTTGAACAAGGAGACATGGCAAAAATTTTAGCAAGGGGCGTGGGGGGTGGGGGTGCAGTGAGTAGCCAGAGCAAAAGAAATGGCCTCTAGGGGTCAGAATCAGCCAAACTGCTGACCAGTGAAATCTCAATTGGCAACAAGGTCCAGTCCCTATTTCAAAGGAGAAATTAAATCCAGGCTTTCTGGAGGGAGCCCAGCCCTTCAGCAGAAGGGAGGTGATGCCTGTAACCAGGGCAACATGCAAACAACCAGCTCCTTCGGGCTCCTGCTCTCCTCCCCAGTGGCCCAGGCCAAGCAGACCTCCTACACCCATATATCTCAGGGAGGGGTGTCAGAACAGAGGCAGGCATGTTATCATTCTCTGAGAGAGTCCAAAAAGTTTAGGACGATCCCACCAAAGAAAAGAAGGCGGAGGGGAGAGGAGGCAGGGCAGGGGTGTGTGTGTGGAGAGATGAAGAAAAAATAATAATAAATTTATAGGATGAATGTAACAAGCTGCCCCAGACCAAGGTCATGAAGACCCTTTCAGAAGGAATAGAAGTTCACAATAAAGTCATAAGTTTCCCCTGGTATGTTGAGTGCTGCTGTGGATAGAGTAATTTCCAGGAGGGACTAGGGAGCAAGAGGAGCCCAGTGGGCATCAGGGCTGGCAGGGTGAAGGATGGTCCTGGTCAGAGAATGTGGCACTGGGTTTGGGCTTCCAACAGTGTCTGTCCCCGAAATACTTGCTCAGTGCATGCACAAACATAGTTCATGCCAGAATGGATTTTGGATTCTGAGGCTGTTTCTGGCTGTCCTGTTCCACCCTGTGCCAAATTCCCAGAAGAGAGTGATTCCATTTATGTTCATTAACACATTAATATGTTAGTAGATGTATGTCAGTATAATTCCTCTTATGTTAATTATATATACCAGCATATAAACATAGTCAGAGACCAATATGGTAAAATCCACAGCTGGCACTCAGTGAAAGGTCAGCTGATATGGAGAAGTAGCAACTATGAGGCCTGAGAGGGATCTCAGGATGCATGGAACCAAACAGAGTACTGATGCTGATGCGAGAATCAGCAGGTAAGAGCACTAACAAAGAGTCCAGTGGTATTGCATATGTATTTTAATTGTCCTCCACTGTGTGTCCCACTGGGGCAGGGAAGACCCAAAAAGATCATAAAGTAGGGGGTGGGCAGAGAGAAAGTGCAGTGACTGACCAGGGTTCAATCCCTGGCACTGGTTACCACGTATTTTCCCCCCAGCCCTACCAGGAATGATCCCTGAGCACAGAGCCAGAGGTGAGCCCTGAGCACTGCCAGATGAGGCCCAAAATACAAAGCAAACAAAACAAAAATGCAAAAGCTACAAACCTTGAGTGTGACATGAGTAAGCTCCAGACACCTAAGATATAAGCATCACTACTGTACCGAATAATGATGCATTAAATACTTGGGATTCACTACAGATTCCCAGTATTGCTACCACACACACACACAAAAAAAAATCAGAATCATAAGGATGGGAGTTGAGGGTTATGCTAATGAGCCTGACAGTGGGAGCCAGGTATACCTGGGTACATTCAGAACAGCCTTTAAGCACGTGACTGCCAACAAAGAAATGAAAAAGATTGATTAAAATAAACCATGCAAAACAAAGACTTAAATGAAACTTCTAGAGTAGAAGAGTACCTGAGATATGCGTCTCGGTGGTGTTAAATCTGGAGATAGTGTGTTGCCAAGGACTTCAGGTTGGGGCTCAAGAAAGGTAGTTGGTCTTCATTTATTCCGGCAGCCCCGTCTGGAAGGTACTTAGGTCCTGGTGCACCTGGATGTGAAAAACAGATTTGTGTGCATGTCTTCTCAGTTACCCTCCCCCCCGGAACACACACACACACACACACACAGACACACACACACCAGCCAACTTTATGCATTTTTATAAGAAGCTTTGACTCTAGTCCATCTTTAATACCTAGACTCTTTCTAGAAGCAGCCACAGAGTAAATATGTCGGCCTTGCCAGCCAGCTAGTCCATTTTAGCTATTTATTTCTGTTGGCCTCAGATATAGTACAGGGGTTAAGATGCTTGCCTCCCCAGCATTGCACATAGTCCCCTGAGCACTGTCAGGAGTTATGCCTGAGCACAGAGCCATGAGTAGCCCCGGAGCACCTCTGGGTGTGGCTCAAACCCCTCACCCTCCATCTCCTCCCCTATAAAACTACTCAGCTCTACTATAGTAGCACAAAAACAATCGTAAGAAATATAAATGAGGGGCTGGAGAGGTGGTACAGTGGATAGGTTTCTTGCACATGGTCAATGTGGATTTAAGTCATTGCACCTCCAGAAAAATATTCCTGAACAATATATGGTCCCCTGAGATCCATGAGGAGTGAGCCCTGAGCACAGAGCTAAGAGTAAGCCTTCGGTACCATCGGCTGTGACCCAAAAGCCAAAAACAAAAGGAGAGAGAGGGAGAGGATATAAGCGAACAGGTAAGGCTGTAGTTAGAGGACAGTAATGTGCTTTAGCGGTAGAGTACCTGCCTTCCACATGTAATATCCAAGATTAAATTCCCTCAGTTTTAGAAAGAAAAGAGGTGAGGAACTATTTAGAAGAACAACTGATCTACCCAAATTGGCCCATGGATTGTCAAATACCCATCCTATACTAAAAATATCAGGACGTATATAAATATTTCTATCAGAATAATATATAAAATATCACTTCATCTAAATCTCCAAATGTAGTCTTTCCAAAATAAAATAAAACTTCATAATATTTCGCTGTTAAGATAGGTCATATATCATGGAAATGTGCTTCCGAAGTTTACACTTCCAGTTGAAGAATTATTTCTAGAAGTTTCTTTCTACATATAAAAACCTTTAACAGGAGTCAAGCAAAGGCATGCACATAACTAAAAAGTTAACCTTTGGAGCCTCTGACCCTTAACCCTTTTTTGGAGATTGCAACTCAGCATCTGTGACTGGCCTTTGTTCTTAGGTATGCTTTAAATGTAGCTCAGTAAAGCCACAATTACAGTTCCCAAATGAGCATTATCATCATTGCTTTTGAAAGGGGGTGTTTGAGAGCCCAGGGAAGGGCTCTGGAAATGAACAGAGAATGCAACAAATAGCAATCTGGCTGTCCCTGCCCAGGGAGGGGACCACTCAGAAAGCTGGTGACACAACTCAGCCTGCATCACTTGCCTGGAAAGCTCTGGAGTGTTCTCGAAATAATGGGACCCCTTTCTATCATCCAAGCCTTGATGTTAAAAGATAAAAGTGGCTGTTGCTACTTGTCTGGCAGAAACTGTTACTCTGAACCTCAGCTTCCTTTCAGCCATTAGTTTAGTGAGATATGACATATTAATTTGACAGTGAAATGCCACTCACATAATAGAGAAAGCAATTTTCACTTTGGTGTAAGGAATGAATAACATTTTCTGTAATATCTAATCGTAAGGTCTATCCCAATTCTAAGACCCTATCCCATTTTCAGATTCATAACTAAAATGATCCCAAATGCAAGGGAAGTTTTATCTCAGGCCCAAAGGCTCAAAGGACATCATCAGTCATCTGTTTTGGAATAGTCAAAAACAAAGAACTCCTACACAGGCATGGAATGTTACTATTAGTAGAATAATAGAATATTTTGTTTATATCTAGACAGAACACATGAAGAAGGCTTTAGTTTAGGGATTTCCACTGTAAACTGTTTTGTAAGTTTTTAGTAAGCTCATGGAGTCAGGGACATGTTTGGCTATATTTCACCAAAGCTAGCTAGCAATCACTTAAACACACAATGCTTTGTTTTTATTTCAGATGACAAAACTTACAAAATGGCTCACAATCCAGGAAAATATGCCTCAGTTTAGTGACATCACTATGGGCTAAAAAATCTTTCTTTCTTTCCTCTTAGTCAACTTTACCATGAGGTGAGTTAGCTGCTCACCTCATGGTTACAGTTTGGCTGCTATAGATCCAGACACCACATCCTCATTCCAAATAAAAAGGAGCCTAAGGGGAAAGTTTGCAATGGTTTTATTTTTTAATGAGCTAAGAAAAAAACTTTAATCAGTTAAGACACCCCTTGCACCCTCCAAATTTCTATGCAGTTTTCTTTGCATTTCACAAAATATTTATATCTATTATATTAACCTTCATAGTAAAGAAACAATGAAAGTAAATATGTTGACGTCCCTTCTTTGGTAATAGCAAATGGCCAGGAAGAAAGTAGATATCTGATGAGCCAATCAATTTATCCATCACGTGCAATTATATATGTTCATATGTATCTATTTGATACTCTCTATTATTTTTCAATATAAATAATACTTTTTTAAAGAGCAATTTTCTTTTCCCATTTTTGTTATTTGTTTGGAGGGGCCGCACAACTAGTGGTACTCAGGGGTTAATAATTCCTGGCAGGGTTGCGGGAACTATATGGGGTGTTACCTGGGAGACCGAACCCAGGTAGGTCATCTGTGTGCAAGGAAAGCACCTTACCCACTGTTCTATCTCTGTGGCTCTAAAAGGAATCTATAAGTTTATTTGTTGTATAGCTTTAGTGTTATTAGAATTGTAGCTTATAACCTAATTGCAATATTGCTATTTATAACACCCTTCGTTTACAACCTCCTTTCGATGCACTGTCGTGGCAGGAGTTGGCAAACCACGGTCATGGGTCACATCAGACTCGGCTCTGCTATTGTTGGCAAAGTTTTAGGGAAACACACCCCGAGCCCCTTCACTTCCCACCGCCCATAGCCTCTCCTGTGCTGTTCCACTAGAGCTGAGTAGTTGGAGCTGACTCTGGGGTCCCCTGTGAGATCTCTCAGCAAGTCATCTACAGAAAGAGTTTAAGGTTCCTCTTAAAGGTACCTTTAAGAATGAAAGGAGGGGCTGGAGCGATAGCACAGCAGGTAGGGCGTTTGCCTTGCACTCGGCCAACCCAGGTTCGATTCCCAGCATCCCATATAGTCCCCTGAGCACCGTCAGGGGTAATTCCTGAGTGCAGAGCCAGGAGTAACCCCTGAGCATCGCTGGGTGTGACCCAAAAAGCAAAAAAAAAAAAAGCAAAAAAAAGAATGAAAGGAATATTTTTATTTCGGTTCTTGTTGTATCTGGGTAGAGTGAGCTAGGCTATGCCTAGTTGTGCTCAGGGCTTCCTCCTGGTTCTGTGCTAAAGAATCACTCCTGGTGGTGATGCAGAGGAGTGGGGAGCAGAGCAGGGTGGCATATGCAGGGCCAAGAATAAAACTGAGTCAGCCATGTACAAGGCAAGTGCTTTAATTCCTATAATCCTGTAGTCTCTCTCTCCATCTAGAGAGGAATATTGTGTGGGGGTGGAGGAGTTGGGGGAGGGGACACATACCTGTGGTGCTCAGAAATTACTCCTGGCTCTGTGCTCATAGATCACTCCAAGTGGTACTCAGGGGACTTTACGTGGTGCTAGGATCAAAGCAGAATTAGCTGCATGCAAGAAAAGCACCTTACTTCCTGTACTATGTCCCTGGGCCTCTAGATAAATATTTTTAATAAAAATATCTTCCGTTTTGGGCTGGAGCAGTAGTACAGCAGGTAGGGAGTTTGCCTTGCACGCGGCTGACTCGGGTTCGATTCCTCCGCCCCTCTCGGAGAGTCTGGCAAGCTACCGAGAGTATCTTGCCCACGCGGCAGAGCCTGGCAAGCTACCCGCGGTGTATTCGATATGCCAAAAACAGTAACAACAAGTTTCACAGTGAAGATGTTACTGGTGCCCGCTCGAGCAAATTGATGAGCAATGGGATGACAGTGACACAGTGATCTTCCGTTCCTGGTCCGGCATTGCCACCTGAATAACTGAGCTGGCTCTGGTCTCTCCTACACCAAGCCATAGGTTTTCCTTTATTTTAAATGTACCTTCTTCATTCCCCACTAAAAATAAGACATTCTATATAAATCATCTACAAAAGAAACATTTATCAAAATACTCATTCTTTCATATTTGATTTTTCATAAGATCTGGCAGTGAATCATCTTGATCTAAGAGGGTTTTGCTGACAAAGAGCTCCTAAGGAAAAAATATATATCACCTAAATCAGGGCAAGTAGGACATGTCCAGTGAAGCTCTAGAGAGCTCACTGGAAGCTAATTCCATTTCTCTCCAACACCTTTCTTTAAGAGCAAGACACATCCATGCTCACGCCTGAGCCCAATTCATTCCAACAGCCTCTGGGGCTTAATTAATGAGCACCTTTCCCTAATGGAACAGTTAATCTTGCCAGTATTAATTGTGGCTTATCTCAAGTTCCAACTTTGGATAAAAAAGATCCTATCCAAAAGTCTTGGATGTAAATCTCCAAAATGCCAAGTGCTTTTGCAATTGCCCAAGGTAAAAGCTGAGGAGAGTCCAAGCTCCTTGGCCCCTCTCACGTGCCTCTTGCCTGCCCTAGTTTCTGAGCTGCTGACCGCATGGCAGGCATTGCCATGGGTCAGCAGCTGTGGCCAGCTTGGCTGCCATGCTGCTAATTATATAAGCTATACTTACCTAGAAAGTGCGGGTAAATTGCTCAAGAATCTGAGTACTTGGATTACCAATGTAATTCTTAAAGTAGCCTTAAATGTGTGTGCCTCTGTGTGTGTGTTTCTCTCTCTCTCTCTCTCTCTGTCTCTCTCTCCTAGTTTCTGCCTTCCCCCACAAAAAATAATGCAAATGCATGTCAAAATTTTTTCTATCAAATAAAGAAAACAAAATTTTTTTCTAGCTTGCCAGTTTTGTATTGACTTATAGTAGCTCATGACATGTCATCTGTAGGAGAGGCATCCGAGGTCAAACCTCACTGAGTTGATGGGAAAACTGAAAGGTTAAGGAGAATTTTTCAAGCTTCCAGAGATAAGTGATGGAGAAAGGTTTGGGGTACTCCTTCGTATCATCAGACAATAAACACAGGGACTTTGTTGTGAGGATGGAGTTAAATAGTGGACAGAAAACTCTTAGAACAATGCCCAGGGCTCAGTAAGTATTGCGCTGGTATCACTAAGTATGGACTATTATCAAAGATGCCAGGAGCCAGAGAATAGTCAGCAGGATCTGTGGTCTGGGGGAAAGAAAAGTTGATTTCATATATGACACTCTCATGTGTGGCATGGTGATTATAGCTGACAAGTCTATATCATATCATTGAAATTCTCTAAGAAAATAGAATTTAGCTGGCCTCACTAAATAAAAGGTTTTATATGTATAGCACAGACTCCTGTCCCTTAGTCTGCTAAAACTAATCATCTGAGATCTCCTCCTGTGCTTCTCTCCCCTGAACACGGCCACACACAGCGGTGCTCAGGAGTTATTCCTGGATCTAGACTCAGGAAATACTCCTGGCCGTGTTCAAGGGGCCATATGGGATACAGGGGATTGAACTGGTTGGTCACATGCAAAGCAAGCACTCTCCTTACTGTACTACCGCTCCAGCCCCTGTTTCTAACTGGTCCCATCTCATCTCTGTTCTCTGGTTCCTTGTTTTGTTCTTTCCTCCATGAATAACAGAAAAGTGATAGTCACATACTAAAAGATAAAAAAAAGAACAGAATCCAAATCAGATCTGTCTGATTCTAAGTTCATACTCTTAACTACTAGGATGTCCCTACATTTTGTCTTTATCAACTCTCTCTCCCTCTCAGAGAGCCCTGCAAGCTACCGAGAGTATCCCACCCGCACGACAGAGCCTGGCAAGCTACCCGTGGCATATTCAATATGCCAAAAACAGTAACAACAAATCTCACAATGGAGAGACTTTCTTACTGGTGCCCACTAGAGCAAACTGATGAACAATGAACGACAGTGCTACAGTGCTACAGTATAAACTCTAGGATCCTTTTCCTAGAATATTGCCCATACATTCTGAATTGGATTCACTCATAAAACTTCTTCAATTCAATCTTCTTGAAGCCTTTCTATTTCTGTCTTCTAATTCCTTGGAACTTTTCACCTAGCCCTCCGTGTTCAACCCAACATTCCCCAAATGGAACACATGCTATCTTTGAACCTCATTCATTTATGCACATAATCTAGAAAATATTTATTGAGTGCTTAATCTATTTGAATTATTAGGGACACATGATTATTGGGGAGGAGGAGGAGGAATAAGAGGACATTAAATGCCTCTTCCATCTTTTCTGGTTTTAATTTTCTTTGATACCTTTCCCCAAACTCCATCACAAGATAAAATCAGTATTATATAAAAACAATGGTCTTCAGCAGGCATGAGGTTAGGTGCAAACCTAAGCTTCAAAACAGTCCAAGAAAAATACCAACTCCATGAGATTGAAAAGATTGATGGAAGGTGACACTTCATCAGTGGTTGTCAACATGGATATGCCCAGGAGATAGCTGGAAGTGTCTGGACACAGTTTTTGGTTGTGACAGGCAATATTATTTTACTTTAGTGGGTAGAAGCCAGAGATAGAGATAAACATCCTTCAATATACAGGACAGCCCCTACAACAAAGAACATTTTAACCCCAAATGCCAATAGTGTTGAGTTTGAGAAACCCTGCTTTATCATAATCATTCCAAACCCACAAGGTTGATGTAGAAACAAATGAACAACCCACTCCTGCTAAGTGTGAGTCCCCCTCCCTCCCTCCTCCTACAGCTCAGAATACCAACACATTCTCATATTTTGGAGTTTGCTGGGAAACCTAAGGCCCGGCCTTCCTGCCCCAGGAGAATCACAAAGCAAATTTTCTCACTTCAAAGGAGGCATTCTGTTCTCTGTGCAGTGACAGAGATTAAATAGGTGCTTATCATCCTAGCATATGTTGGGAAACTAAGGCCTTTCTTCTTGTTTTAAGAACATGGAAGCCACAAAAAGATCATATAGCAACTATAATGGCAACCAGATTTCTCTCAGCACTGTGTAAAAACCAAGCTTTGGGCTTTTGCCTGCAGGAAAATCTGTGAGAAGATTAAGCCCAGGTACAGGGAGCCATGGGCCTCTGACACTGGTTCTTAAAGTTAGACACCTTACACCAATTTCTCTTCCTATGGCGTAATTAATTAGTTAATTAATTAGGACTTGCCAAATGCGGAAACTATGAACATGTCATCAGTCATTTTTAATTAGTCTAAACTGAGTTTTACACTCCTGTGCTTCTCAATATGGCAGCTACTAACCTCACGGATGGCTATTTAGATCAACATTATTATAATGTCTAAAAAAATGAAAAATTCAGTTCCTTAATCACACGAGTCACATCTTCACTGTTCTGTTGCTTCTATGGTTAGTGTCAACTATATTGGACAATGTAATTATGGAATATCTTCAGCATCACACAACATTACACAAACAGTGTTGGACAAAATATTGTTTGGAATCTTTGTTTCTTGAGTAGCAAGCGGGTAGCAGAAGTACTGATTTTTTTCCTTTTCCAGAACCACTGGGAAGATACCAACAAAGGCTAACAGAGTATAGATGCCTCATAAAATACAAAAGTGTGTGCACATGTCAGATATGAAAAGAGTTCCAGAGCATTTCCTATAGCAAAGAGGGTCAACCTTACTTTGTCGCAGAGAAATGAGAAGTTATCTCCAGTTCTTTTATATCCTGTTGAGAAATTATTGTTTGTGATGAATTACTTTAAGGTGGGATAGGTCTTATTGTTTTAGGGTTTTACCCAGTTGGGTTGAAGGCTTACTACTGGCTCTGTGCTCAGAGATCACTCCTGGCAGGGCTTGAGGGACCATGCTTGGTGCTGGTCCAGTTTGGATGCATGCGATGCAGGCACCTTATCCACTGTACTGTCTCTCCAACACTTAGGATGCCACGGGTATCCTTCCCCGTGTTTTCATTACTAAAGTCTGTTGTACAAATCCCCTGGCCCATTCAAAGAGTTTTGCCAGTCATGAATTTTTCCCTTTGCCTATTTAGGAAGTTTTTATTATCATTTTGCATTTTTTCTTTCCAAAAAGTCAGCTTGACTTCTTCAGTCCTGATGGGGCATTTGAAGAGATTCAATCTAGGGGTTTGAAGGCATCTGAATTTTTCTTATTGGGGATCAACAAAACCTTCAAAATCAAATACCAGGGATAATTCCCAAAAAGCCCTGTGCAGTCTTTGGTGTTGGCTCCGCTGTCAGCTTGGACATCCTCCACCGAAAAAGTGAATCTCTGTTTTCACTTAGGCTTGTCCTGATCTGTTATAAGTCATAACTCGATGAAAACTTTCTAAGGCATTAAGAGCGTGCATGTCAAGTAATTGGCTAAATTATGTCTGAGAGGGCTCAAAGCATGCCAAGGGGGCAGCTCAAGCACTCAAGAAGGTGTCATTGGAGCCTGGAAGGTTAAACCATTCCCAGGCCTCTCATGGGCCCTTGTTTTCCTGGTAATAATAGAACAACAATACTTGGCATTTGCATGGCACTCTTCAGGCTTTTGGGGGTCAAGAGGTCTTACCCACATCTATTATTGAGCCATGTCACTAATTTTTTTTGTGTGTGTAAGAAAGCACTATACACTCCCCAAATGGATTCCTGAGACCAAACAGGTCAAGAGAAAAACTTAGGTGTGGTCTTGTCCTTCTGCCCATCAAATCATGATGGTGAACACAGCAGAGGAAAGTCTGTTTTCCTGTAGGAAAGGGAAGGAGACAGGCAATAACAAGTGAACAGAATAAATATATGAAATGAGGTGAAAAACCATAGCAAAGGAAATGGAAAAAGACTGCTAGGGATGTCATGAAGGGTGAAACAAAGTGATGTTTCAGCGGGCACGTGACAGGAGTGATAGAAGAGAGTACTCCCAGGCTGGGGAGAGATGCCCATTACAAAGACCCTGGAGAAAAAGCCTGTCCAGTGTCACTGAAACAGAGCAGAGTAGAAGTCAGTGAGCTCCAGTGACAGGGTAGGAGGCCAAACTCACTGGAGACAGAGTCACAGAGATGACATGGGAACAGGCATTCTAAGGCCTCCGCTGAACTCCCCTCTGTAAGACAAGGAACCTGCTTAGAGAATGTTGCGTATAAGAGTGACACAAATTCAACACGAACAGCTTTGTAATGCTTTATCTCATGGTGATTCAATAAAGTAAAATATTAAAAACAAAGAGAAAAAAGACTGACACAATCTGACTTACATAATTAGAGGATTTTTTTTTTTGCACATTCTGTTGAGAGTAGATCAGGTGAGGCAAAGGCACTGCAGGAATAAATATCGTTGAGGATTAACCAGCCACAGTCTGACCCCTATTATCCATTTGAAGTTCATCACCTTTGTCTCTGGAAGAACTTATGTTCCTACTGAATCACTGCTGTTCCCCACCATGGGGACCATCCCATAGTCTTCAGTGAGCTGGACCATTGGACCATGATCTCCAACACAATGAATTGTACTGCCAATTCTGTTCCACCCACAGTCTCATAAAATCACAGCCCATTCATGTCGGGAGGAATCTGGATAATTACTTGCTCAATTGTCTACTTTTAGAAAAGTCTAAGTAATAATCAGAAAAGAAGCGACCCCATTCTGTTAACCCCATGAAAATTACTTCTTCAAATATCCATCTCATCTCTTCCCAGTAACATGCCTTTCTTTGAACCTCTTCATCACCACCCCCAGAAGAAACAACTCTGCCACCCTTCTTTGTAAAATTTTTTTAACATTTTATTTAAATTTTTTGTTGTTGTTTTGAGGGCACACCCATGATGCTCAGGGGTTACTCCTGGCTCTACATTCAGGAATTACTCCTGGGGGAAGGAAGCACAGGGGACCGTATAAATGTGGAGCTTAAACATGAGTTGGTCGTGCACAAGGCAAACTCTCTAACTGCTGCACTAGCATTCTGGCCCCCCTCCCAGAATTCGCACTTTTCTGTGCAAATTATTTATTCCTAGGTCTGAGTTGCAAGAGAGATTTTAGCAGGGCAGGGGGATATGGCAAGGAAGGGTTCTCCCAGCTCTCCATGAAAATGAGGTGGCAGCAAAAATGTTTACGTGTCTCTGATAGACCCAAGAGAACCAGGCTAAGCTGGTTCTCTAAATTCTGGTAGCTGCAGCTTCGCTGAGCTCTTACAAAAGCCCCTTCCAGGGAATTCACCAGGCCAAGATCACAGGGCCTCAAAAACATCAAGTTCACTTAAGAAACCCTTGTCTGTCAAGACAAGAACTGGCCGGCCGGAAGGAATCTAACCAGCAAGTGGGTTGCTCTGAATCTACGTGGCCTACGTCCAGTTCTCAAGCTCAGGTCAAAGCAGACCATTTCTGTGGGTGCAAGAGAGTATCCTCAGGTTCTCTGGGCTTGGAGGACAAGTTATCAGTTTAGCAATGCATGGAGGGCAAACAGGAAGTTTCTCAGCACTACAAGCCAGGTAGAACTCAGTGTCCAGACCAGCCTGTTCTGGTTGTTCTATACAGCAGGTTGAGTAACTACTGTTAAGTTTGATGCATAAATGACTTGAGTTGAAAAGTTACATAACAGTTAATTTTTTTCTGATCAAATTTTTTAAATGTCCCCTTATACAAGATCACTTCTTTTGAAATTATACGTAGTCTGTGTATGACCCACATGATGTTTCATCAAAAGAGTTAATGTATTAATAGATTGATTCCACCCTTTTCTTTGGCTTTCTTGAACCTCTTTTCCTAGAACTTCTCTGGGTCCAATCCTTGAACATCATAGTGCTCTCTTGATTATTTTAGAGCATCCATTTCTCATTTAATTCTAAACTATCTCTTAAGAACATTAATGAATGTTTTTTTAAAATATATATTTCCATATTCCTCATGTTCATTGCTCCTCTTTGTTGCTTTTCCTCTTTATTTTGTAGTATTTGTATTTTATGTTGGGGCATCTCCCGGTTTCTGCTCATTCTTCTAACTTCTTCTGAATTAAAGGGAGGAACAAAAAACTTTGATTGGAAGCTCTCAGCCTGTCAACATCGCCTATTCCAGAGAGGGTTTTAGGAAAATCTCATTGTTCATTTTCTTTCAGTATTTTATTTTCTTGGAAAGAGTTAGAGTCATTGAAAAGTTTACCAACTTTTTGCCTGGAGGATAAAGTTCTTGACAAGGTTCTTTAGTCAAAAGGAGGAAAAAATTTGGAGATCTCAACATAGAGCATAAATTACACAAAGAATGATTGGTTCCTTGCTTTGACTTCCTACTCCTGCAAAATTTAATGGTCAAGTCCCCACTTATCAGCCTCCCAAGCAATCATTCAAGGACCCACTTTCCTTCCATGTTCTGGCTCCTCACATCTCAGGGATTGTTCTATTTGACTTCTGTATGTGCCAACGGGGAGAGGAATGTGCATGTGAGGCTATTCCAGAGCAAGTCTGAAAGTGACGTATCTCATTGTTTGTTGTGTCCTTTTTGCATTGTGGGCTTCGTCATGGACCCTGTCAATCTGCAAAGGAAGCTGAAAAGTTAGTTTGTGCACAGATTTGGTAAACGCATAGCAACCCTACCATAAAGAATCAGGCATAACTCAATACCTCTATTGCAAAACACAACACCCAAAAGGAGAGAGAGAACAAAAGGGCATGCCCTGCCACAGAGGCAGGATGGAAGGGTGTGGGGGAAGGGATACTAGGATCACTGGTGGTGGAGAATGGGCACTGGTGGAGGGATGGGTACTCTATCATTGTATGACTGAAACGCAAACACAAAAGTTTGCAAGTATGTAACTGTAAAAAAAAAAATCAGGCATAATCCTTTTCTTCCATAAAATTCCACTTCTTAACCTAGAAAATAGTGGTATTGAGCCTTATTACTTGCCTCACCATACAATGGTGAGGATCATATTTGTGAAATGCTTGGGCTACTCCCAGGCACACAGAACCTACCGGTGATGGCTGCTGCTCTTACTGTTGTTATGGGTTTTTTTGTTAGCTTTTTGGGTCATACCTGGCGATGCTCAGGAGTTACTCCTGGCTCTGCACTGGGGAATTACTCATGGCGGTGTTCAGGGGACCATATGGGATGCTGGGAATCGAACCCAGGTCGGCTGCGTGCAAGGCAAACACCCTACCCGCTGTGCTATTGCTCCAGCCCCTTATGTTTTTCTTATCTTTCATGAGTTCATTTTATCAAAAGTGGAGATCCACTGAGATATTGTCTCTTTGCTCTTTTGAGGAAATGTAAAAAGCAGATGACAGCCTATGGGAGAATAAGGAGTTTGGGGTAGACTTGCATACTTAACATCACATCCATTTCATTTATATGCCAAATATTTTCTGCACATCTACTATGTATAAAGCATAGTTCTGACATTAAGTAAGATTCCCTGCCCATGAGCTTACCACAGTCTGACTGAGAATCAAAAGCCTAACTTTGTCACTCTTGGGAAACTTTGGGCCAGTTTCCAAAGGAAATTTGGGAGATATTCCAGAGGATAAAATGATCTGAAGTGATTTTCCATCTCAGTGGTCAAAACTTGGATTAGTCAAGGTAATCAATCACCTCCATGTTGCTAAACCCAGTGGTTCCTTCCGAGTCTTTATCTTACTTGACTTGCATCTAATCATGACCTCATCCTTGAAAGAGAGTTTTCCTGTGGCTTCCAGAACAACACACTCCTGGTTTTTCTCTTGACTGTCTGCTCTTTCATGATCTCTTATATTTGTGCATCTTCATTGCCTGGGACTCTGTCACTGTCCCTCTTCTTTATATCAACGCTCTCCCTAATGATCTCATATAAAGTTACAGTTTTCAGTATTATCTATATATTGAAGACTACAAATTATATATTCATTTACAGCTCTCCTGACTCCAGATTCAGATATTCAATTGCTTAACTTTTGTAGCTGGATGACTCTTAAAATTTTAAATTGGCTTCCCACTTCAACTGCTCTTCTTCCTACACTGTTTCCCATCTCATTAATTAACATCATTCCATTGTCTGTCACAAACCCAAGAGGTACTCTGAATCTTCTCTTTCAGACCTCATTCAATCCATCAATCACTGTCACTGTCACTGTCACTTCATCCCATTGTTCATTGATTTGCTCGAGGGGGCACCAATAACATCTCCATTTTGAGACTCCTTGTTACTGTTCTTGGCATATCACACTGGACACGGGGAGTTTGCCAGGTTCTGCTATGTAGGCGAGATGTTCTCGGTAGCTTGCCAGGCTTTCCAAGAGGGGCAGAGGAACTGAACCTGGGTTGGCCGTGTGCAAGGCAAACGCCCTACCCACTGTGCTATCGCTCCAGCTCATATTTATTTCAAAATATATATTTCATATTAGGCCAGAGCTTAAATATGTCTTATGAAATTACCACCACCCTGGCCCAAATTCCCATCATTTTTCATGTGGATTAAGGCACAAGTATCCTGATTTCTCTGCCCACTTTTTTGTGACAGCCCTTACCACCATGTGCCATCTGTCACTAGAATTTAGAATTTAAATGGCAAGAAGATTAGAGGGTTTTTGTTTGTTGAGTGCACTGCTGTGTCTCCAGTTAACTAGACCACTGACTTGCATTTAGAAAGTATTTAATATGCTAGAGTAAATAGTTCGTGTGGACACTGTTTTCAATATACCCAGTGCAATTTAGAATTGGCCTTCCCATCAGGAAAGAGACTCAGAAGCAAGGTTAACATGATGTGAAGGCCTCTTCACTTTCCTTTCAGTTAAAATGCTAGCCAGAGCAGGAGCTAGGGCCAGCCCCAGGGAGTGAAATGGTGTTCCAGAGAGAAGAGCACAGGTTAAGCTGTTTGGGTCTAGTAGAAATGGGACTTTGTATGAGGTTTAGAAAAATCACAGATACTGACTTTTCTTCCTCTGGGACTTACCCATGAGCAAAGTTACAGACTTGTACTCTAGAACCCCTGGCACATCATTTACTAAATTGAAAAATCATCTTACTCTTGCAGTAGACGCTGCTGCTAGTCCTTTTAGCTTCCAATCACTTAGAGTGACTAAATTATTCTGAATTTCGCAGGACTGTCCTGATTTTAATACTGCAAGGTCTGCATCAAGGGAAAGCCCTTAGCTCTGAATAAACCAAGATGGCTGGTGACAAGATACTTAGTCCAGCACCTGTCACTTACAATCTGGAGATTTTGAATGGAATTGGTTGTATTATGGTCATCTATTCTTGTGTCCATTCCCATGCCAGTGTCTAGCATAGGGCATAAAACAAAATATGTTCGAGAGGATCCTAGTTTTAGCTGATTTTAGCAAAGGCCATTTCTATGGGCAATGCTTATGGATGCTCACTGACATCTCCCTTCTTAGGCTGGCGCGTCCATCTCCAGATGTCCTGACTGTTAGCCCTGTATAAATAAACTCATATTAGCCTCTGAGCTTTCCTTGTGAACAATTTCAGGGATGCTTGCCTCCTTCCCAGCGGGTCACTTGGAGGTGATACCGGAAACTGACATTAACACACAACTCAGAAGACAGGGGGAGAGTACAGGGATGAAGATTCATGCCTTGCATGTGGCTGACTCGTGTTTGACCACCCAGTTCCACTTGGCCCCTCAAACATTGCAGGGCACTCAAGAATAGAAGAATAGTAGAAATAAATACCAGGAGGTTGACCCCATGGCTTGGAAGCTGGCCTCAAATTCTGGGGAGAGGGCAACTCAGAGAAGGGATCACCAAGTATAATGCCGTCAGAGGCCATGCGGGGGAAGGGTGATGCGGGCTGAATGTAGACTAGAAACTGAACACAGTGGCCACTCAACACCTCTATTGCGAACCACAACACCTAATTAGAGAGAGAGAGAACAAAAGGAAATGCCCTGCCACAGTGGCAGGGTAGGGTGGGGGGAGATGGGATTGGGGAGGGTAGGAGGGATGCTGGGTTTACCGGTGGTGGAGAATGGGCACTGGTGAAGGGATGGGTTCTCAAACTTTGTATGGGGGAAACATGAGCACAAAAATGTATAAATCTGTAACTGTACCCTCACGATGATTCACTAATTAAAAATAAATAAATTTTAAAAATTAAAAAATAATGAAAAAAAAACATTGCAGGGCACTGCCCTGTATTACCAGTTCCAGGTAATATCTGCCACCCAAGGGCCTGAGGAACACCACATTCTCAGTGGCTCACATTTAAACCTCTATTCTTGTTGGCTGAGAATTGTTCAAGAGAGGATCCAAACAAACAAAACTAAAACTCATCCTACTTTAAAGATGAGACAGCAGTGTAGCATCATTCATACACTAGAACTCCCAGAGGGATTCATCCGAGACTAGACTTTAGTCCAGCTTCTAGCAAGACTAGTCTCTGCTGAATCTTTATCTCCGTGAAGTTTCATCTCTCACCTACAGATTTTTCCTAAGAGATCTCTTTCCATAAATCACTTGCGAAAGAATCTCCATCGTAAATGTTTTAAATAATTCAAACATAAAACAGTAGTTCCTGGAAGCCACCAATAAGGATCCTGGAGTAGGATCATTGCAGCTGGAAATGAGGACCCCATCGATCTGGAGAGCGAAAAGTGACAGTCCTGGTGTGCTGGAACACAGCAGGGTGAAGATTTCTCTTTCCCAGCTGGAGTGGCAGTACAACAGGTAAAGCACTTGCCTTGCATATCATCTAGGTTCCATTGCTCGTACCACATATGGTACCCTGAATATCATTCACTGAGAAGATCCCTGAGCACAGTTCCAGGAGTAAACTCTGAACACTTTGTGGAGGGGTCCAAAGACAAAAAAAAAATATTTTCCCCCTTAAATAGAACACAGGTATGAGAAAATCTGTGCAAGAGATCTTTACAGGGGAAATTGTGTGCCCCTGATATGGAAAAGAAAAAGAAAGTCTTAGGTAAAGATTGATGGTTCACTAATTCAAAGTCAAATGTGACTTTTTTTAAGTTAAGTTAATGTGGATTATAACAGCTTCCATATTATTGGGGTTTTGTTTATTTTTTGGGGGGGAGGGCTATCCCTGGCGAGGCTCAGGAATTAATAGTGTCAGTGCTAAGGGGAATGTATGAGATGCTAAGAATCAAACCATGGTTGGCCACATTCAAGGTAAGTTCCCTACCCTCTGTATTATCTCTCAGGTTCCTCCATATCATTGTTTTATACTTGCGATGCTGCTTCACCACGACTACCATCAACATCTCAATAACCACTGTCTCAATCTCTTCTCCCCACTACCTCAGTCTATTCTCACCACCCCTCTGTGCAGCCTCAGTGTGCTGTTCTGCTGGCCCTATCTCAGAATTTGGTTCCATTGAGGACTAATTCCTTGCTTTGTTTCTTTAAATTCCTCATGAGTGAGACGGCATTTCCCTTTTTCTTTCTGAATCCCTTCTCTTAGCATGACACCATCCCATTCCTTCCAGGTTACAGCAAATGGCAAGATCTTATCTTTTCTCATAGCTGAATAGTCTTCCATTGTGTATATATGTACCACACTTTCTTTATCCTAAATGTGCAGTTTAATGAGCTCCTCCAGCTGTATTTGTAGAGACCCTCATTCTGATCTAAAGAGCCAGTTGAGCCAACACCCAGATAGAAGACTGATTGCAAGAGAATAGAACTTAAGAGAAGGTTAAAGTCTAATCCCCAGAAAGTCTTCTAATGTCGAGGTTAGACAACCACTGTCATTTGTCACCATCTTCCAGTTGTTCTTCAATTTGCTTGAGTGGGCACCAGGAACGTCTCCATTTCGAGACTTGTTACTGTTTTTGGCATATTGAATATGCCAAGGGTAGCTTGCTAGGCTCTGCCGTGCAGGCTAGATACTCTTGGTAGCTTGTTTGGCTCTCCAACAGGGACAGTGGAATCAAACCCAGGTTGGCCACGTGCAAAGCAAATGCCCTACCCACTGTGCTGTCTCTTCAGTCCTTTGAGAGAGAAAAAGTGGGAACATTAAATCCTGAGATGAGAATAGCCTAGTAGATGAAGTTGGGAATCTTGCCCCTTTTTCTCGAATACTCTGGCCACAGAAATACGCCAATCCCCCAGGTAAGAAGAAACTTCTGAAGTCTTCTGTCCCCATAAAATCCTCCTTGGTGTTTGCACAATAGCCTCATATGAGCTAAGTGCTTTATAAGACTGTGCTTGTCCTTCTCAGGGTCTGGATCCAGTTCCCCTACTGATAACACCAATCCCATCGAGTCAAACCTCAACTTTATCTGACTAAGGAAGTTCTGGGTCTGCTAAGTCTGCTAAGGCTCATGACTTAAGGTTCATGACTTCAACTGAATAACAGACACTGATTAAAAATGCCAGTAGGTATAGAGACAGAATGGCATAAATAGATCATGAAGGTGTTAGATTAAGGAAATCAACATGCAAAATTGGAAGTTTTTCAGAGTCGTGATATGATCTATTACTCAAATTCCCAAATGTTGTTGAATTATACTCATTACTGTTCAGACAACTTCCGGGGACCGGTGTGATATATTGTTGAAATAGTTTTTAAAAACTGCCAACTATTTTTTTCAGTCTGTTCTTTTTTCATGTTTGTTCAAACAAACCAAGTTTGTTCACTTTGCTCAGGGTTTTTTTTTCATGTTTGTTCAAACATGAACAGTTTTGTTCATGTTTCTTGGGAGGTCCCATAGGCCATTCTCATTACTAAGGTAATTAGAAATTAAAATATTTAGGAGTAACAGCATTGTCCAGAAGCTCAGGAATGGCTATCTTTTCCAGAGTGAGCTGGTTTATGGTGGAATTTCCTACTAGCAAGCAGATGGTAGAAGTCAGGAGACAGGGCTTGGCTTCAGAAATCATGTAAACAAAACTACAGAAATGGTCATTCAAATTGGAATGGCAGCCAGTAATCACCAACCGTCAAGGATATATGATGATAACTAATAAAACACCATGTTTCTCCAGACAAGATAGACAGCCAGCAAGGGGATTGTGCAATATATAGTGGTTGTTGTTTTCTTTTTTTAAAAAAAAAATCAGGACTGAATAAGCAGAAGCCTGAGGCCAACCACTTTAATGAAAAGCACAATCTCTTACCTAGTTGCCCGACCCAGCCAATTTTCAGAACCAGATTCCATCCACGGAAAGAAAACCTGGATCTCCAAGAAGAAAGTTTCTCAATACAGATAAAGTGTTAAAAATGATTATTCCAGATTTTTCTCAAAAGGGCCTACAGCTATTTACACAGTAAATGTATACTAAATAAAGAGAAATATCAAGTTCTCTCAAGAGATCTTTATGTAAGTTGTGAGTTTTCACTAATACCCAGGCTTACCAAAGATTATCCTGTTAGAGTTATTAAAATTGCCATGTGTGGAGGTCAGGTAATTTGTGGAGCCCTAGCACTTGCTTTTAATCTTAAAATAAATCTACTAGGTTCATAGACCCATTTCTTAGCACTAATCTATCATCACTCCAGTTCCCAAATACAGAGTCAAATCAACATACTGGCAAACATTCATCTTGCCTTGTGGTATATTGTGTCTGACTGGGCAGAGGAAAAAGTGAAAGAGAGAATGAAAATCTCTGAATTATTCCTAATCCCTATTCAATTCAGCAAATCAAAGCCTACATTGTATGCTAATGGCAAAGGTGTATCTCCATTTAATTTACCAGTCCAGGTTCTGAAAAAAACTGAATGAGTTCTTGCAAGATGTGCATGCTGATTAAACAAAATGAAAGTTTCTGTATAGTTTGTGACTGCTGAGTTGAATAATTTGCTTTCTTTTTAAATAACCATCAAAAGGAGATTCAGAAATATTTATTTCTAAGAAAGGGGCAACAATATAAAGCCATAATTTCCCCTTAGGGATCAGTGGGTTCCAAAATTCTGTCACAATGTAGTCTGTACTACATGGTCATGTATTGATAATATACTAATTAAATTTGATGACCAAGAAGTGGCAAATGCTCTTAAGGTCTTGGTAAACTTCAGAGGATGATAGAGACAACAAGAGATGCCTGTAAAAATGAAGAATTTAGGAAGCCATTTAGTCTGGGATATGACTTGGCATCCTCTCAGTAAATATATAGTTATGTATAATGTATTATACTTATACAGCTATATTATATATGCATATAAATATTAATGATATAATTATATATTATATATTATACCTAACTATACTAAGAAAATGTATATCTCTTGGTAGATCTTTTTGGGTTTTAGAGGCATCATCATTTGTTCTAGAAAATAATCTTCTGACCTATTTAATGGTTGGTTGCTACAAGAAAGGTCTCTGCAGCAGGATGTAACAGATAAGTAACTGTGATGATTGGGCCCTGTGGTATAATAAATCTCCTGTATAGATCTGTTGGTAGAAATAGGGGCCTTGGAGAGTCTTCAGCAACACCAATACAAAGCCACAGCTCTGACTGCAGAATTCTAGACTCTGATCCATACCATATGCAACAGAATTCTACACCATTCAGAAAGCGGGTCCGCAATAGTGTCCCTGGGGAAAAGACTGGCACATCAAGTAACTGTGAGCAGAGAACTACCCGGCATGAGTAGGGCACTGTCAGACCCCCCAAGTCAGAAGAATATGTGATCCCAGAAGCAAACCACTATTGAGGTAGAAGTAATACTTTCAATTTTTTTTTTTTTTTTTTTTGCTTTTTGGGTCACACCTGGCGATGCACAGGGGTTACTCCTGGCTCTGCACTCAGGAATTACCCCTGGCCGTGCTCAGGGGACCATATGGGATGCTGGGATTTGAACCCGGGTCGGCCGCGTGCAAGGCAAACGCCCTACCCGCTGTGCTATCTCTCCAGCCCCAATACTTTCAATTTTTGACTGAAGCAAGGTCAGAGGACAGAACGGCTGTAAGCAGACATCCCAGTTATTGTTGTTCAGGTACTCCACCTCAGCTCATCTCTCGTGGAAGCACGTGACTGATTCTAGTATCAGGCTTCCATTATAGGCTTATGCACCACTCTATGGAGATTGGAGAGAGTATTTGCCATCACAGCAAAAACAGCTAAAAACCTAAATAATAAAACTTCAAATAAATTTGTAAATTCTTTAAAGAAATTTAAACTAACTTCCTTACTAGCTGGTCGCTCAAATCTTATAATACAATTAGTTAGGTTTGTGTCCCTCTAAGATAGGTGTTCTAAGTGTATTTGACCAAGGGGTTCTTTCTTCCTAAGAATCTCTCATGGGTTGGAATTTTATAGCATAATAAGGCTATACAGTCTAGTGTTCACAATATTTATGGAGTTGATGCATCTGTGAATATATAAATGGTTCCACAGAACAACTTCATATACTCATTGGACACATCTAAAAGTCCAAAGCATTATTCCAATAGCTACATCCTAGGAGGAAAAATGAGGAAAACATTGATCTAGTAATGAAAAAATAAATTTGCCAACAGACGAGCCAAACCACAAACTCAAACAATTCAAGAGAAAGGAGCATTTGATATTTCGGCAACTCATTCAACCTCCTCCACACCAACAAAGCTTGCAAAAGCATGACATCAAGAAAAATGACTTTGGGGAAATTCATGGAGCAATGTATAGAAAAGGGAAGGAAATCAATAATGAAATCGGTCCAATTTAAACAGCCCAAGTCCAGACCACGGGGTAAAAAAACTGACTTTAACTTAACATTCAATACTGAAACTACATCCCTAAAATTTATTTAGCATTCCAGCAGATAAAGAGCAATAAGCAATTGCTTCAAATGCATTACATTATCATCAGAGTTATGTGTTGTGGATCCAAAGTTGGGCACAAGACAATTTAACAGCACACAGTAAGCTTTGTCCTTCCATCAGCTCCCTGTAAGATTCTACCACAACATCAACAGAAAGGCTCCAGCCCTCATAATAGGGAATTTCTCTTCAATCAGTCGGCAAATTACAACAAGGAATATATCCAACACTAGCACTAATACCCCAAAAACGACATCCATTTTTCAACAGTGAATGCTTTGCCTCAGGCGTGCGTTCGGGAACAATATCTACTCTGTTTCTTGGGAAGATCGTGTCCCTCCCTCTGTGCTTCAAATATCAGTTGTGAGACATCTTGACTCAGACTTGAAAGCGCCCATTGCTTCCGATCTAGTGCCACTGTTAGCCAGATGCAGATTCATCCCATGCTCAGGCTACGACAGGGGCTCATTAGTCTCCTTTCTACCTCTCCAGCCATCACCTGTTCAAAACTCACCATGAAGTGTGCTGCTATGCAGAGCCCAGCTCCTTGGCCATGACTGATGATCCATGTGACAGGAGCCAAGTTCAGATCTAGAGTCAAAGAGTTCTCAGTTCTAATCTCACAAGGTCCTTCTCTAGCCAAGTCCTCCTGGGAAAGTAACTTTATCTCCTTGGGTCCCAGATGCCTCATCTGAATACGGGAATAAGCTTTGGTTATTGTAGGACTCTGTATACATCCTATGAGAATATATGTACGTAATTGGTGCCAAGTCTTACACAGAAAAATCACTCTATGAAAGGCAGCTGCTTAGCCATTTATATTCGCCACTGCCACACTACTACCTGTAGCCCAGTTTACAATCTAGGATATTTTTGAAAAAGACTGAAGGTATCATCTAGTCCAGAGATGGCACTTCACTGCTTTATCTTGCGTGCTTAAATGTAGAGGTCACCTAGGATTCTAGACCAGGATTCATCCCAGAGTTTATTTTGTTTGGTTTGTTCGTTTTATTAGTCTATGTCAGGGACAAAATGAGTGGCAGTAAGTAAGGCAATGCATTGCACAACTGATCAGGAGTACACACACTCACGCACGCACATGCACTGCAGACTTACTACCACCATCATCTTTTTGAAGTTTCAGAAACTTATCCCAAAGTCACATTTGCGCAAGAACTACTTTTATTTCCTTTACATTTCAATGAATTTTTCTAGTAATAGAGAGAGGGATGGTGCTGACGGGAAAGGGGGTTTTACCCACTTCCACCTTCAAAAGATGCTATATTGTTCAGCTATGTAAAGCAAAGGATTCAGCATATGTAACAATGTGATTTATCATTAAAGCATGGTGTTCTGTGAGATAAATGAAACAAAGTGAGACCTAAATATGTCTTTTACTTAAATCAAAGCTGCACTCACAAATCAACAGTGAGATCTCACGACACACCCTTTTGTTTGAACTACAAACAAAAGGGGAAAAATCTATAACATCAACTGCTGGCAAAGATGTGGAGCAATAGGGATTCTCATTCCCTGCTGGTGGGAATCAGAATAGTAGAGAAGTTTTACATAAATTGAACATAGTCTTCCCATATGATTCCACAATCACACGCCCAGGAGGAATGTGAGATGACTTTTCCATCCAAGACTTCCAAAGTCACTGCACACACAATTATAGGGAAAGTATCCTCCAAAATAAAAGAAAGGATTTCAGGAGAGTCTAAAGGTGAAGATCAGGATAGTGTTAAAGCTCTAAGACAATACCAGTTCTTTTTGAGTTTCAGAATGGATATTTCATGGGCTTCCTATGAGAAGTTGGTTCTACTTAACTCCAGACATTTCTACACGAACCAGATGCTATCATCATTAGTGTGAGAGACAACAGTTGAAGACTTTCAGCAAGGGACTCACAGGATCAGAATTGTATTTCAGGAAGCTGGAAGCGAATTGGAGTGAGGAAAGTGGGAAGGTAGGGAGGTCAAGGGGGAAGGCTAGGAGGTTCCTGGAAAAGTCGAGGCAAATATTAATGGTCTGGCTCCGAGTGTGCTAATGGCAATGAGAGGAAGTAAATTATTCTGAGAGACATAGAAAAGGAAGAAAGACCCAGACTTGATCCAGTTAAAAGACACACACAAGGGGCTTACATTTGAACTGTGTGTGTGTTCCTATACTCTGTAACAGTGCTTCCCAATCTTTTTCTGACTGTGGCTCTATTCAATCCTGTTTCCTTCCTGCGGCCCCCTTGTCCTACCAGTTGACCCCCGTATCGTGTGCCATCCATGGCTCTCTATAGACAGGATCTGTACTAATGGCCCCTTTGGAATATTCTGGGGGCCCCTGTGGAGAAATGTTAGTCTGCAGGATCAGCAGGGTGGTCTAGAATTTGACTAGTTGCTCCCTTTTAGCAACAAGGTCTGCTTCCAAGGCCAGCTGAGGATGGGCCGTTCCTTGAACCCTCTACATAAATCTGCACCGGAGAAAAACAAGAGGCCAGACAAGAAGATGCATGTCTAAGGGAAAAGAAAAAACATGTTTGGTCCTATTAGGGTTGTGGTGGGGGAAGGAATGTTCTGGAGCAATCTGCCCCGAGGTGAGGCTGGGTGTGTGAGGCTGCCAGCATTTCTGCAGGGAGATGTGAATGGGGGTTATCAGCTGTCCTTGAAACAAAGACAGGGAGTTTGCTGGCAGTCCAGGAGCCAAAACCAGCCAAAGTGTGTGGGGGGGTGTGAGTATGTGTGGTGTGTGTACGTGTCCCAGAAGAAACACCAGGCTGACTGTCTACAGTTTGCTTCAGAGAACAAGTGATCTTGGCAGAGCTACCTCTGAACGCGGATAACACAAAGCTGACACCTTGAATGCCCTTCTGAGCTTCAGGGTGGGGGTTGGCATTTTCATGGTACTACTTCCTTCTTTCACCTCAGGCAGATGGACTTCACATTTATCCCAAATAAATGCTTCCTCCACAGAAGAAATCTCCTCACCCAACCAGGGCACACAGCTTCCCTCCCATGCACTCATTCCCTAGGTCAATGCCTTTTCAAGTTTGGGTTCTTTGCCAAGGCTGATTTACACCAGGGCTTATATCTAAGTATATTCCTCTTCAACAAGCTCCTCCCATAAATGATTCTCCTAGACTGTGTCAATTGTCCAGAGCTGAACCCAAAATGGTAGAAGCTCAGAGCCATCTCTCCAGAGGTGCTTTGGCATTTGACTCTGTTTCACATATTTAATAATAGTTAGAGAATCCAATAACTTATTTCACTTCTGCAGGCCTTGGTAATAATGGTGGTCAAAGCATTGCAACAGGGTGGTTTGAATTGAGTTCTGGCTCTTTCACTGGCCTTGAGCCTCTGAATTGTTCTCTCTTCTTTAATTGGGGATAATAACTGAAAGGAGGCACTAAAAGTATCCCCATTTCCCCGGTGGAGAAAACTGAGATACAAAGAGACAAGGTAATTGTTTCCAGATAAAGCAATTAATAAATAGCATAGTTTCAACTTAAACCCAGGCATCAAGGCCCTTCTCTTTATTGCCTACATTCAGTGTACTGATCCGTTAAAGCTACTTATCTAGTCCATGCACAGCACAAATACCAGCAGTTCTTACTTACCAGGTGAGAGTTGGACAGAGGTGAGTGGGACTCTAACCCATGTATTTCAGAGCCAATTGCTTGCATCTATGAAGGAATGACTCAGCAACTAAGAACATTTGGAAACAGAAATGATATTCAGAATAAGAAGCCAAACAGAAATATAATGGACAGGTGGCATAAAGTCTCTTTCATCTTGTTCAATATTGCTCAGAAATCAAGACAGCAAGAGTTATGAAAAACATGAAAAGTGGGTTTCAGAGAGACTTCCCTTGCTCTACCAACAATAGACCTAAAGTAAGTCGACTAAAATTTTTAGTTTTCACTTTTGCAAAACAGAGTTGTTAATTTGTAGGGGTTTGGGAAGCTAGAACAAAAGGTCTGGCAAATGGTAGCTACCCTACTATCAGCACCACCATCTGTAAGTAGCCCTCCTGACTGAATGATGTAGGCCACCTGAAATCAGTGCTCTAATATCTTCCCTTGTAAGTGACTCTAACGATCATGTTATTGTGTTAGGCTGTGTGTCACTGTCTATTAATATAACTTGCCCAGGGTTAAGGTATATTAATAGGATAAGGGCAAATAAGGACTCAGAGACAGAAGGGGCCTAGATATCCACAACTAAGATAACCCACTCTAGAAATAAGTATTAAGGCATGGAAGAGATTAGAGGGAGGAGAGAGAGGGTTGAGGTGAACCCGAGAAGGTTCACAGTGAGGAGGGTAGAAAAGAAGAGTCAGTGAGAAAAACTCTGGGAGATACATGAAGGCCAGAACTGGCCAAAATGAGACAAAGACAAATGATGGAGCATGATCACCTCCTTCAGCAATTCTTCCCAGGCGCTGCCCACCCTACCAGAATGCTGGTGCGTCAAGCAGAGGCAGGGACTGCAGTCAATAAAAGGCAATTTGTCTCAGAATTGACAGCTCTGGGCTGTCTCAGAAAGGGAAGAGCAGATTCTGCAGGAGATCCGAAGTGAAACTGAACTGGAAATAGGAAATTAGTGGAGCCTCCATCTCATAAGAGCTTTAGACACCCACCTCAGAGCCACAAGATAGAAGTCAAAGGGTGGGTCCCCTGGAAAATAGTACCCGGGAATCACAGGATTCACACTTTCTCCCAACTCATGCAGTAATTTTTAGGTCTCAGGGAATTAAAAAAAAACAAAACATGATATGTACAGTTTCTGCTACATTAGCATAATAAAAATTTGAAGATATTTACATTCCAATAATTACTTATCAATGTTCCTTTGAACAGAGAATGATTTTTCTATCTCTCTTTATGCTAACTAATTATCCTAATCTCCTGTGGTTCTTTCCTCCTCATAGATAATATCAATTCAAATACCGGTCAGAAGTGTAGAAGAAACATTAATTCTCTCCCTCCCACTTTTTTACACTTCCAATTTAATTCATTTTACTTGATGCAAGTAAGACTAAAAATATTACATTTCTACATTACAAGATGTTAATGAGTTATTACAGTGTAAGATAGGTTGGTGGTATATGGCATATGCAATAATAGGTTTCTTTTCCTTTATGAAACCAAAAATTACTTTTTAAGACAAACTTAATCATGGGCAATTATACCTAGCCTACACTTATTAAAATTAATCTCTTCTCTTTTATAAATCTTTGAATCTCATGACAACATATTTTGGTTTAAATAATTGGCTTATGACAAAATGGAATATAATTTTTCCAAAGATAGATCTGATAGATTTACTTCATATAAGGATCGTAAATTATCTTAGTTAATGTTATTCAGTAATAAAGCAACCGAAATCTTAAATCAAAGCAGAAGCTGGAAAGATAGTACAGGAGTTAAAGCACTTATCTTGCATGTAGCTGACTCTGGTTCAATCCCTAGTACCACATACAGTCCCCCAAGCACCACCAAGAGTGATTTCTGAGTGCAGAACCGGGAGTAACCCCTGAGCATCACTGGGTGTGACCTAAAAAGCCAACAAAAATAAAAAGATAAGAAAACTTTGAGTAAATCTGACCAACTTATTTCTTGGTCACCCAAGATCATTGTCGTTAACTTTTCAATTCAAATACAAATGAAGAATCCCTCCCCTCTGCTAAGCCACCACATTTATGTATTGGACACTGTGAAATCAACCACTGATAGCCCACAATTAATACAGCCACAAATATAGTCCCATGAAGAGGCTCTGTTTCAGATGCAGAGACACACTAAAAAGAAATGAGTTTTCTTGTTTCAGACAGTTGGGGTGGTGGGAATGGACACTAGTATAAGTAAAAGTTTTCCTTTATAAGTGCTGATGTGACTTACTGTAGGATAACATTGGTTTTGTCCTTTTAGCCTTGCCACAGGGAACTTAGTTTACCTTAAAGCAATGTCCTTTCTGTATGGACACAGGAAGACAGTTAGTAACTGGGCGGGCAGGTCAGCCTGGTCCCTGCCGAAGCAGAGACCTCAGCAGCTGCTTGCTCCCACAATCCAAAATTGCTGCCATGCCCCTGGTCTGACTCTACCATCTTAGGGTGCATCTCACCAAGACATAATCTGCTGAAAATTCTGGTATGCAGGTTTTGTGACTGAAATCTCCAGGCTATCTCAGGGTTGAGATGGGCTACCTCCCCTTACCTTCCTGTACTTCCAGAGGCCTTAGCAGTTATATCCACACCCCAAAGCTTCCACCAACTTGAAAAGCTACTTCAGCCTCACCATCCTGATAAAAGTACCGAATGCCCTGAACAAACACCATGACCTCTTAGCACCTGTATCGCAAACCATAATGCACAAAAGGAAATGGAGAGAGAGAGCAAGAAAAAAAGTGCCTCCCATAGAGGGAGGCTGGGGGTAGAGGTGCGATATTAGGGGAATGATGGCAAAGAAACAGGGGACATTGGTGATGGGAAATGTACACTGGTGGAGGGATGGGTGCTGGATCATTGTATGACTGAAACTCAATTATGAACAGCTTTGTAATAGTCTATCTCACAGATATTCAATTTAAAAAAAAATTTAAAGTAATGTGGAGTTCATGCCCAATTCAATCAGCTTGACCAAATACTGCTAAATAAATAGCAATACTCTTACATTAAAAGAAAAAAATCATCAGCATCTTTAGTTGTCAATAGGCTGTAAACTGTACACAAAAGTCATGTGTTTCTGAAATTAACACTGCATTGTACAATTGTCTGTCACATTCCCAGCATGGTGGAACAGAACAGCATAACTTGTAAATTCGCTAATATATAACTCTCATCCAGAGAGAGACTTCCATTGTGGGCCACCTGCTACAGTGAAATGACTCAGAAGATTACCACTCTTCACTGTTACCCTTATCAGAGTTTTCCTCTGATATAAGTTTTAATACTGATAGGATAAAAAAATTCACAGAGAGGAACAAACATGGAAGAGGAGCTTGGAAATGTTCAAAAGACACAATGCCATGTGGAGTCACCCTAATGCTGTAAAACCAGGACAATATAGAATTGATTCAGGAATTGACAAATGTACTAATGGAATAGAACTGAAAACCCAGAAATAGATATAAAGACATTTGGAAGTTTGGTGTATGATAATATGGCCTCTCAAATAATGGGTACAAAATTACATTTTCAAGGTAAAATTGCCAGGAATTAAGTAGTTAGAAGGTTGTATTAAATCAAGAATATTAGAAGACCCTTTGGATCCGGCTGCGGAGCGAGCATGATGGAAGAGCCCAAGGGAGCGCCCTTGGACTCCAGGCAGCCCACTGAACTAATTCCGGCATGGGACCAGAGACCCCACGGTGCGCTGAAACAGTGGGAACCGGGCATCCCCCAATTCTTTTAACCTGTCTCTCTCTCTCAACTCCTCCCTCCTGAGCACAGCGCAGGATCCGCGGTTTTCCTGAGCGCAAAATGGAGCCGGCGATCCAGCTGAAACAGGACGCTTTCGCGCGCTTGCGGGAGACCCCAGGGGGCGGGGGCGGCGACCCCCCGCCCACCGCAGATAGATATTTAAACCCACCTCCCCCACGTGTGCTTCCCTTTGGATCCGGCTGCGGAGCGAGCATGATGGAAGAGCCTAAGGGAGCGCCCTTGGACTCCAGGCAGCCCACTGAACTAATTCCGGCATGGGACCAGAGACCCCACGGTGCGCTGAAACAGTGGGAACCGGGCATCCCCCAATTCTTTTAACCTCTCTCTCTCTCTCAACTCCTCCCTCCTGAGCACAGCGCAGGACTTCTCCATCTTATGAGCACCATAAAAGGGTAAAAGTTTGTAGTGATGTTATTTCTGGTTGTACTTTCCCTGGACTTTATACAGAAACCCAAAACCGCGCGGCCGCGACCTAATGTCATCTTAGCATCAGCAATATGTAATGGTTCGCTTTTAATGGGTTGGACTTTTGTGGGAGATCCTAACAAGAATAGTAAGTCTGTTGCTGAAATATTGAAGGCAATCAAAGTGGTAGCCATCTCTCTAGACTGAACTAAGCTATATCCCCACGCCAGCTGAGAAGAAATTTTCTTCTTTCTCGGGAAGAAACGCGGCGTGGTGTCAAACATAGTGTGATGTCCATTAAGCAAACAGACCTGGTGGCTTGGGAATGGGATATAAGGGGAAAAATTATGTACATGGAACAGTGGGACGCTGGTGGAATCTCGAGCCGGAGCCGATACCAGCGCAAGCCCTTCGGTTCCAGAAACTGCTTGCAGACACTCTACTACTATCAACTAAGCCAGAGCCCCACGCCTGCCGATGACGGGAAATAACCATCCTTTTTGGTTTTTTTTTCCCTTGTCAGGCAGCGTGGCGATTACTAAACAGGCGTGAACTCGGTGGCGCGGGGCAAGGGGGAAAAAGAAAAGTTATGTAACAAACAGCGGGACTTAATATCTCTATATTCTTAGTAGTGGAGAACTATCAAATGCCTCCTTGGCAATAGGACTGCTTTTCTTTTTTGGGGGAAACCCCAACAACGGTAGTGAGTTGTGTGTTGAAACATAGAATGTAATCGAGATAAGGCATAAACGAAGTGAAACTTATCAAGTACAAGGGTGGGGACTGGGGAGGTGAGAGGGGGCGGCAGGTATACTGGGGGGGTTGGTGATGGAGGATGGGCACTGGTGAAGGGAAGGGTGTTTGAGAATTGTATAACCGACATAATCCTGAGAACTATGTAACCCTCCACATGGTGATTCAATAAAATTTAAAAAAAAAAGAATATTAGAATAAATCCTCAAAATGAGATAAGTATCTTCAGAGGTTTCATGAGCCTGATGCCAGATGAAGCTGGGATGTAAAACGTGCTGCTGGGAGGATTTTCACAGGAACAGCACATCAGAGGAAGTCCTTCCTTCTGCTTTCTGAAGTCTTCTCTGAAGCCTGCTGGTAAAGAAGAAAATATTGTGTGAAAAATTCCAGCACCAGAGAAAGTTATCAGAAGGAGGGTTGGGCCTGAGCACTGAGTACTTAGTGAGTTTGCACTGTCCTATAACTCTATCCAGAGGAAACAGGAAGAACCAGAGAAGATAAAGGCAGAGCTCGAAGTGCCAAATCTTGCTTCGTAATAGAAAGTCAAAACAATTGCCAAAGTGCTAAGTGAAGAAGAGCAGTATCAGTGTAACATCACATCACTGTATCCCGTTGCTCATAGATTTGCTTGAGCAGGCACCAGTAACATCTCCATTGTGAGACTTGTTGTTACTGTTTTTTGGCATATCGAATTCTCCACGGTAGCTTACCAGGCTCTGCCATGCGGGCGGGATACTCTCAGTAGCTTGCTGGCTCTTCGAGAGGGGCGGAGGAATCGATCCCAGGTTGACCACATGCAAGGCAAACACCCTACCCGCTGTGCTATCGCTCCAGTCCACCAGGTAACACTTAGAAAAATAATTGGAAACAGTCTAAAAGGGGTTTCAGTTAATAATCAACTCTGCGAACTTGGGTGCAAACTGAGAACAGTGGGAACAGATGGACTGGAGATGACAAAGATGTACGGGTGAGGGGTCTTGAGTACTTACACTGGTGGTGGTGTAAGGTACATTAAGACCGTAAATGGCAATGCCATGGCAAACACACTACCTACATTTTATAATAAATAAATGTATAATTGAGGTTTGGGTAGGAAAAAGTACAGGAGGGTGGCTATGATGTAACAGAGCTAGTTGGATTTCTATAAATAAATAATTTAAAACTATTACTTTTTATTTTTTATTTATTTTTCAATTTATTTTTTTTTACTGAATCGCCATGTGGAAAGTTACAAAGCTTTCAGGCTTAAGTCTCAGTTATACAATGCTCGAACACCCATCCCTTCACCAGTGCACATATTCCACCACCAAGAACCAGAGTTCTTGGTAATAGTTTACCAGAGTAAACCTCCCCCCGCCCCCTCACCCCACCCAGTCCCCCACCCCGCCTGTGTAGCTGATAAATTGCACTTTACTTTCTCTTTGCTTTGATTGCATTCAATATTTTAACAAAAAACCCCAAACAATAAACTATTACTTTTTGAGGTTGGCATTTTATTCCAATAGCATTGAAGAGTGTCCTAAGAAATAAGAGTGTTGGCTGTTATTGAAGAGAGGGAATAAGTTTTCGCTAACCATAATACTTCGTGTGTATTTTCTATACAGACAGGAACCAGTCAACAGGTGGGGCTGGCCTGATTCCAGTAGGTATGATCATCCAGAAGAACAGGAAGTGTTTGGGCAGGAATGGGGATGGTTCCTGACAAGTGCAGAATGACATTCGTTGAGAGGGAAGTAGGGTACATGCCTAAATATGGCTGTTAACAAGGAAGTTGAGGGACATGATGTCAGAATGTATTCAACTAGTCTCCCGACATCCAGTCTCTCCAAGCCTGTCCACTCTAGCTTTGGGTGACTTCATCTCACCATTACAAGCTGCTAATCATGCCTCCCCTCAATAAGTAACATGTATTATCCCAGAATGATCTACGGCACACCCATGTTCAATCAATGTTATTTCCTCTTGCCCATTCCCTTTTTCATTGGAAATCTCTTCTCTCGTCACCATACAATCACTCTCCTATGTCAAGAACTCATCATGTTTTGATCCTTCCAAGAAAATTCCTCCTTCCAATTCCACAGATGGCATCAACCCTTCAAACATGGGCCAAGCAGGAGCTTCAATGTCATCGCCAAATTTTTCTCCTATTCTTACTCTCCATACTTCAACACTAGCTTAACTCATGCTCATACTTTCTTAACCTTTCTCTCTTCTGACCGCCTCTCATTTGACTTACCTGGTTATCCAAAGAGACTTCTTAGACTTGTCCAACCACCAGTTTGCACTGGTGCTAATACAGTTTCTCACTCCCACTGTTATGCATTGAAATGTATCCCACCCTTATTCTCCCCCAATAAAATGTCCCTATACTTATAACTCTGACTATATTTTGAAATAGGGTTTTTGCAGATGATGAAACAAAAGAGGAGGTCATCAGGGAAGTTTCTAATCCACTATGATTTCATGTTTATAAAAGGGACCGTTTGGACTGGTGAGATTGGAGTCATGTCCACAGTCCAAAACCATGTGAAGATAATGGTGGAAACAGGGATGATACATATAACAAGCACCAAAGGATACTAGCAAACCATTTGAAGCTAGGAGATGGTCATTGAGAACCCCACCCCCCTTTCCTTTAGAAGAAATCAGCACTGCTGACATGTTGATATCTGATGTCTAACTTCTAGAACCGTGGAATTTATTTCTGTTGTTTCAGTCACCCTAACACACTAATCCAGTCTCCAGGCCTTTTTTGCTAATGATCATGTTTGATCACACCCATCTCTGCTTAAAATGTCACAAGAATGAAAATCACAGGTTCACTTTTACTGAGCACCTGCGACACCCAGTATTTCATTTCTGCTGTATCTAATTCTGATAACATTGACCATTCCAGATTTTCAATGGAAGAAAATGGGCAGAAGAATATAAAATTTGCATGTTCCGCTATAATGCCCAAAAGTAGAGAGAGAGTATGGAGAATATTGTCTGCCTTAGAGGCAGGGGGAGGGTGGGCAAGGGGGGTTATACCCGGGATGTTGGTGGTGGGGAATGTGCACTGGTGGAGGGATGGGTGTTTGGGCATTGTGAGATTGTAACCCAAACATGAAAGCTTGTAACTATCTCACGGTGATTCAATAAAATTTTAAAAATTTTAAAAAAAATGGCATGTTCACCAAGGCAGGACAAAAAGTTAAGTTTTGGTTTTTTGGAGTCGCAAAGTTAAGCTAGCAATGTATGTTCCAAAATAACAGGACTTAACAAACTCTTTCTGTAAAAGACCAGACATGATATTTGGGGCTCTGTAGGAATAATGATCTCTGCCATGGCTGTTCAGTTCTATTATTGTAGCATGGCTGGATATGACCATGTTCCAATAAAACTTTATTCAACAAACAAATGGATAATCAGAGTCGACCTCAAACTATATAGTATGCAGCTTTTTTTTATGTAGAATTCTGAATGAAATAGTGACCTATAGTCACAATGTGTCCACTTTATGTTGCTGGATCTGATCGTTTAAGTTCCTGCTGCTATCAGTACACTTGAAAGGTAATAAATTGGCAAGGTCACTCAAAGAGTGAAAAGTCAGGGTGCAAATTCAGGCATTGTTCCCCAGCTCTGATCTTCTCCATTGTCCATAGGGACTTCTTGCTTTCCTGACCATGTCCACCCTACTTCCTTCACCCTCTGCTTCCTTCCCTCAATAAACCCTTTTTTCCTGGACGTTCCTTCACTGTTGGTGGGAATGCCGACTGGTCCAGCCTTTCTGGAAAACAATATGGACAGTCCTTCAAAAACTAGAAATTGAGCTTCCACATGACCCCGCAATACCACTTCTGGGAATATATCCCGAGGATGCAAAAGAGCACAGTAGAAGTGATATCTGTACCTATATATTCATTACAGCACTGTTCACAATAGCCAAAATATGGAAACAATGTGAATACCCTAAAACAGATGACTGGTTAAAGAAACTTTGGTACATCTACACAATGGAATACTATGCAGTTGTTAGGAGAGATGAAGTCATGAAATTTTCTTATAAATGGATAAACATGGAGAGTATCATGCTAAGTGAAATGAGTCAGAAAGAGAGGGACAGACATAGAGGGACTGCACTCATTTGTGGAGTATAGGGTAGCATCACATGAGGCTGACAGCCAAGGACCGTAGATAAAAGGGCCAGGGGGATTGCCCCATAGCTGGAAGCCTTCGTCATGAGCGGGGGGGGAGAAGGTAAATGGAAGAGAGAAGGGATCACTAAGAAAATGATGGCTGGAGGAACAAGTTAAGATGGGAGATGCATGCTGAAGGTAGATAATGGACCAAACACGATGACCTCTCAGTGTCTGTGTTGCAAGCCATAATGCCCAAAAGTAGAGAGAGAGTATGGGGAATATTGTCTGCCTTAGAGGCAGGAGGAGGGTGGGAAAGGGTCGATGTACCTGGGATGTTGGTGGTGGGGAATGTGCACTAGTGGAGAGGTGGGTGTTTGATCATTGTGAGATTGTAACCCAAACATGAAAGCTCATAACTATCTCACAATGATTCAATAAAATTTTTAATTTTTTTTAAAAAGCCCTTTTTTCTTCTTTCAGGAACTCCATAGTTAAGAGGGGAAATGAAGGAAGGAGACTGGACCAATCTGCTCTCCTACTTTGGAATCTGCACTGTACCAAGGTCAAAGGTCTGAGTTTCCCAGAGCCCTCAGTTTTAGGGGCTGGGGACAGTAGAGGTGGGAGGCAGTACCTGCCTCCCTCACCCAGCTGTTGTGAAAATCCAGAGAGATTAAACACAGCAGCCAAAACAAAAGTAGCCAGGGTGCTTGTTGGCAAATTGCCTGGTATGCTTTAAAAGCGCTTCTATTGTTCAATTATTTAATTCAGTTGCAACTACTTGCCTCCCAAGAAGCATGACCTCCTTTATTTTACAAAAAGAACCCCAGTTTTATTTGGGACAACAGCTCAAGATTCCCATATAATACAACTCAAACCAAGGGCACCTCAGCAGAAGCCTATAGGGATGACTGCCCCAGAAAGCGTTGGTTATTCTGATGTAAATAAGTGTCCCCTTTCCTTGGTTGCTTCCTTCTTGATTCCTGGAATAAAGTTGAAGAGGCAGAATAGCCATCTCCAACTTCAGCAAACACAGGAATGGAAGCTCTCTTACTTTCTTTTTTTTGTTTTTGTTTTTTTGGGTCACACCTGGAGATGCACAGGGGTTACTCCTGGCTCATGCACTCAGGAATCACTCCTGGTGGTGCTCGGGGAACCATATGGGATGCTGGGATTCGAACTCGGGTTGGCCGCGTGCAAGGCAAACGCCCTACCCTCTGTGCTATCGCTCCAACCCTTAATTTCTATTTAATATGTGGTATTGGGAATTGAACCCAGGCCTCATGCATACAAGACATGCACTCTGCACATCTGAGCTACATGCTCAGCCTTAAAAATATTTATATACTGGCCTGGAGCGATAGTACAGCGGGTAGGGTGTTTGCCTTACATTTGGTCGACCCAGATTCAATCCCCACCATCCCATATGGTACCCCAAGCAATTCCAGGAGTAATTCCTGAGTGCAGAGCCAGGAGTAAACCCTGAACATTGCCAGTGTGGTTCAAAAAGACCTTATATATAATATGCATATATTTATATATTCAAATACTTTAAATGTTTTTAGTCAAAAAGTCACACAACTGTCACTCCTAGACTACATTGAGGGGAGGGACAGCAACAGGAATCCAAGCTAGAGCCTCACACATGCAAGGCAAGTGCTCTACCCTTAGTCCCTGAGTCACATCTCTAGCCCCCAGAATGGAGCTTCTTTACAAGGGTGGTGAAAGGGAAAAAAAGCAGAAGAATCTTCAGACTCTTCTGAGCAGTGCAAACATGATCTCCTTCTTTATCCTCCCTTCAGCCAAAAAAAACTTGGTCAGGGGAGAAAAAAGAGTTACCTCAATTCTTTAGCAAGCCATTGTAGTTGGCTTCTAATACCCATGAATTTTAGTCATATTAAGAGAAAAACCTGACAAGCACACAGAACACTCCTTAGCAAAAAAGATTTTTAATGAATCAAAAACACATGATTGTTTTGATAGTAAGTGAGAAGTGCTAATTATACAGGGTAGGGGTAGTGGTCCTGGGGAAAACTGTATTTCTAGCTTCCATGCATCCACTGATCAAGTACTTGCTTTGGGTCCTAAGTTCTCTTTGCAACTTCACAGCTGACATGCTCAGGCATGCTTGGCCATGATGCTGCCCAGGAGGATTTGAATCCAGATCTAGATAATGTGGGTTTGTGTTCTTTCTCTTAGACCAACCTGCTTTCATCATGAAGTGCCCAGTGGGCACTTGGAGCAGACCAGTGGAAAATTCAAGAAATATGAATAAAATCTTGGCCCATGACCATCAAGCTGTATGAATACGGATCATTCTGTCCTCTGTGTCAGTGCCCCTGTTTGTAAGAAGGGTGACAATAGTCCCATTGTCCTGGGCTTGTAGTCCACAGGATATGGCAATGTCACTTGTTAGGAGAGTGCTAGCAAAAGTGTCCAAATTAGTGTTCATCCGTGTTATTGTCAGTCTCATCTTCCCAAGTTCTGCAGAAACCTATGACAAGATCAGGTGGGCCAAGAATGGGTGGGCCCTGGGTGGAAAACATGAGGAGGAAGAGCCCAGGTGAGCTGGTCTTGCAGCGTGAGTTTTTCTGTTTTTATTTTTTAACTTCAGAGACCATGAGGGACAGAGGAGGGCACTTCTCACCGTCTTTACCTGCAGTGTCCCGGGACCAGCCCCTGCCAAGGCCTCAAAAATACCACCGAGATTTCTCTTCCTCCCTTGATGTTCTGATAATTTGCTGACTGCACTGTCATTCCCAGCCAGGGGAGTGTCCCCGGGAGCCCGAAGGCTCACCCCTTAATCCCACACAGGTGTCAGACAATGCCAGGTTGGGCGGGGAACATTGCGCTCCTGTCTGGCTTCGGGCCGGCCACACCTCAGCACCCGGAGCAGCAGCGGGGAGTTGGCCAAGTGTGCGGCGGGGGTGGATTGAAGTCTGAGATGCTAATCTGCACAACTGAGGGTTCCCAGCTGCCTTAGCATGCACGTGGGCACAAGGAATCTAGAGTCAGTTCCATCAGGGAGCAGGGAGTGGGATCTCAGGGCACTAAACGCAGGCATGTTAGATGCTGACCTTGACAAAACTGGCCTGGCATATCCCACAGATGCCCTGGGCCACTCGATAGCCCTTGTGGGGACAAATGGAGCAGAAAATCACTGTCTACAGCAGGATCTTTGCGATCAGAGCACAGTGTGAGTGCCAGATCTTAGGCTGATTAATTGTGCAGTTTGAACACCATTACTTAAGCTCGCTTAGAGACCGTTTTCTCATCTGAAAGTGGGAAACAGTAGCCCCTGCTGTCATAATGAGGATCCGAGGAGATGATTTAACAGAGCTTTCAACGCTGGCTTTGGAAAATTTCTAATGCTGAATTAATATTAGTCATGATAATCATATCAGTATGTAGTCGACACACAATGAAAGCTGCAAAAGCTTCTCAATAATCAATGAAAAAAGGCACTCGCTAAAATGCTAGATTGTGTCTCTGTAGGTTTTATTGTTTCTATAAAAGTATAAAAGGAACAAGCACAGTATTGCTTTAGAATAACATGTCCAGATATTTTAGTATATATTTTATTAGTGCCTAGTATCCATGTATACTGTTTACTGTTCTGAATAAATAAAAGTTTGCAATATAGTCCAACTTTCCAAGAGTTTTTAATCTAATGGGGAGTCAATATAAAAAGACAGTGCAAGGAATATAAAGGAATTTATATAAAATAAGGAATGTAGCAAAATGCTAATGTGGATGCCAGTGATAACAATCTTAGGATCATTCATTAAAGTACTATCCAGGCAATCTGGAATAGCTATGGTCTGGCTAGCTTCCCCCCAAGGGATCTGATACTAAAACTTGCAGTTGATAAGGAAATATGTCAGACAACCCTTATTTTGCACTATATGTGCCAGATCCTGGGCCATGCACTGAACATACTTTCTCTTTAATGCACACAGAAGCTCTGTTACTCTCCCCATTTTAAGTTTGAGTAAGTGGAGTACAGACAAGTGAAATAATAAACCTCAGATGACACAACTTGCAATGTTGGATGCAAGCTCATTCCAGAAACTCCTCTTCACTATTATGATACTTCTGCTTTAAGAAAGAAGGAAACCCAAGGGCATTCATTGTATGTTATTGATAGTAGATGCTTTGACAAATAACCCCCAATACTTGGTAGCCTCACACAAAGAAGTTAGTCTTCCGTTCATGAGTATTCAATGCAGAGGTACAGAGAAAATCCCCAGGGTTCCTTAGGACCATAGTGTCCTCTTATCACACAAGGGTGGGATGCTCCAGCCAGCTCTGGAAGTGGCACACCTCATTTCTACCAACATGTAGTGTTTGGTCACAGATTTCCTAACTCTAAGACTGCTGGGAAATAGTCATGGATATTGGGAGCACTTGCCACACAGGCAAGCCTCAAACCTTCCAGTGCAAATAGAACAGATTCAGTGTCAGAGGTCAACCCAGATACACAGCTGTGGGGTCTAGAATCAAGAGAATCAATCTAGTACTCGGTCCCAGTTCTACAAAAGATCCAAAAGACCCGGGAAGGGCAGTTACAAGCAAAGGGGAATAGCAGTCTGAAACAGAAATTTCCTAGTAGCAAATAAGGGCTCAGTAACCCCATAAGCAAAGAATCTCTTCCTACACATTCCCCAGGACAGAAGCAAAAACTGGCCAGCTATAGAAAGAACTCTGCCGGTGAGTCAGTGAAACTGAGGCCCTAGGCCAGAGCTTTGGCAACACATCAGAGGCCTGCAAAGGTGCATTCACCACAAAATAGTCCAGAACACAGGTGGATTCAGGATGAAACTCAGTCTTGGGGGTGGGAAGGGGCCAGGGTGCCAGACCACGGAGCCTAGATGAGGTTCTCTGAGTCACTGAGAGATAGAGAGTGGTGAAGGGGATGGACAGGGAATTAAAGAGAGCTCTCCCCGGCAGCATCCCGCACTCTGCACTCCACAAAAGCTTGTGGCTGGCTCACTGCAGGTGCTAATCAGAACAGCCTGGAGTAGCAGCAAGATTAGGAGACTGTCACATTCCACTCAAAGCAGTCAGAACTTATCCTCATCCCATTGTCCACATCCTGGTTAACTGCCCCCATCCACTAAGCTGCCTGAGTCAGAACTGGAGATCCTTGCTGTTTCCTTCCTCAATCACCAAGCACCGTGGGTCCAAGCGGTCTATCTCCACATTCCTGTCATCCCAAGTACCTTTCCTCACCTGAGCCAACAGATTTGCAATGTGGCTCCACTTCTATCTCCTCCGGTGCTTCTATTTTTTCAACACATGGTTATGGAGCTTTGCAACAGAAACTAAGAAATTTGCCTTCCCAATTCCTGTCTCCCCTTCCTTTATGTCTGAATTCCAATATATTCAGGAAAATAACAGAGCACGGGTCAAAACCTCACCTTCCCAGGCACCTTTGCAACTCTCAGTAACCCTGAGCCTTAGTTCCGGCCGAGAAGTAGCAGATAACTCAGGGGTGGGTTGCTTCCCTGGAGTGGTTAAAGAAAGGCTCCTAACTAAAGATCTTGTTTCCATTTCCATTCACCACATCCCCTCCTGCATGCTGAGGGCATGGAGGAGGTGATGGATGCAGCCCGTTTATGACCCAGAGCAAGACTTGAGCCAATGATGCAGCTGGATCAGGAAGTGGGAGGGGCCAGTCCCTGTGGCAGGAAGTGCAAGTGGCCATTCCCTGGTGAAATCCGCAAGTACCTTGGGCTACTGACTTCTGCATAGTTTATTGGGTGAACATACTTGCCTCCTTTCGATAAGGAAACAAAATACCACCTGCTCTGTGACTTAAAACATTACTCTACGTTTATCTTCTAAGAGTTTTAAGGGCATAGTGAGTGTCATGGAGCTAATCACGGTGTGCGTTGAGCTAGCTATTTCTGTGGACACTAAAGGAGAAAGCCATTTCCTTGCCCTTTTTAGCTTCTTGAGGCTACCTGTGTGCCTCAACTCATATTTCCCCTGCAAAGTGCCCCGACTGAGGCTGGAGTGATAGCACAGAGGGTAGGGCATTTGCCTTGCACATGGCCTACCCGGGTTCGAGTCCCAGGATCCCGTATGGTCCCCTGAGCATGGCCAGGAGTAATTCTTGAGTATAGAGCCAGGAGTAACCTCTTGCACATGGCCGATCCAGGTTCGATTCCCAGGATCCCATATGGTCCCCTGAGCATGGCCAGGAGTAATTCCTGACTGTAGAGCCAGGAGTAAACCCTGTGCATCACCGGGTGTGACCCGAAAACCAAAAAAAAAAAAAAAAAGTGCTCCACTTCAGTCTCTGTCCATCTCATTTTCTCCCCAATCCTTGCTTTACAAGAGTACCTCTTTAAGGATCTAAATTAGTATGTTAGAACACAGCAGGAACCTCAGGAACTTCAGGGCCATCCAAGATAACCTCCCACACCACAAGGTCCTTCCAGCAATTCTATTGAAAAACTCCCTCTGCCTGGGAAAGTGACAACTTTATAGACTCCAGGGATCAGTTAAAGACATCTCTGAGGATCACTATTCAATCTATTACAGCAAGAAAAACAAGACCTTGCTTTTGTCACCTACCATTTTATAAATGGATGTTACTCCCAGATAATAGATTCTAGCACTTTCTAGAACTCAGCAATGTGCTTGGGGTCAGAAAGAACCCAGGCTGCTGAGTCCCTGCAGCGGAGAGTGTGCCCGACTGTGTTAGCAAGGACGGGCTTGCTGATTTGGTAGCCTGGGGACACTGGGAACTGTGAAGGACAAGTCACAGTTCATCTCACTGTCTCCTCACAGTGGGCATCTCACTGTCTCCTCATATCCACACACCAGGGTTCTTCAACCCATTGTGAGGCTCACAAAATACTGGCTGAATAGATGAAATTATAAATTTGACCACAAGAGTCTGGTCACGAATCTGTTAAAAAGAGAGAAGCTGAAGTTTGTTCTAAGCATTACTGAACTGGAGCGTAGAAACTACTGATCAAGTAATGCTCTGTCCTAGCAGCCCCCAAATGAGGTTCCATGGAACATGGGCCCAGTGAAAACGATAGGGGCTGGGTAACAGGTGGGGGCTGCAGCATACCATCATTGCTGGCCTCTTTCAAACGATTGAAATGCTTGTTCATGAAGAAACCCATATAACTTCAACTCAATGTTTCCCAGATTTTTCTATCAGTGACCTTCATTCCATGGCAAACATATTAGTCTCCCATGGAACACCAATAGGAAAACTCTGGTCCGCCTGTCCCAGGACTGCTTTGAGAAACTTGCCAGAGGATCTGACAAACTGTATATGAGTGCTGCAATTGCTAGGGAAAGTTGAACCCAAACAGTGGTGCCAATTTTCTTCTCAAAGAAGGGGCTGCAGTATTTATCACTAACTCCCAAAGACTTGGTGGCTCATTCCAGTGACCCAAGTGTGCAGTCCATGAGCTCAGAGGTATGGTGAATCAACAGGACCACCCAATGGCGACTTCCCTGAGCACCCTTGGGTAATCATGTTCATAATTGAACCCTTGCCTCTGAGGAAGAGACTTATGATCCTCTCTCCTCTTCAGATGTCCTTCAGTATCATCACCTCCTCGGTTCCTGCCAGGTCACAGAAATAATGGCATTTTTGCTTTGGCATTACCTGTCTGAGGACTGGATGTGGATAGCAGCCAGCTATCACTGCTGGCGATCAGACATGCCAGGTGATTTAGGAGGATTCCAGAGTTGGCATCTAGCCTCCTATCCACAGATGTGACTTGTCAAGCCAGGTGGTTACAGTATATAAACCCCACTGAGCTGCCCAAATAGTGAACGTGAACCTCGTGTCCCCAAAACCTGGAGCTTGAGCTTGCCTCTGAATTGGCTTTAATTTATGGCTCTTTCAGAGATGCCTATGTTCGAGTTTCAGTCCATGATCTCAGAGGCAGTCACAAACCCTTGCTCAGTTGAACCAGTTGGTTTCGGGAATCAAAGATCCCAGAGATTGAAGTGTCACCTGTGTTTTGTAGGCAAATATCTACTTAATCATGACTCCATTGCCTGGGGAGAGAAACCTAACCTATGCATGTGCTCCAAAGGAATTTGGGTTCCTGGTTGGCAATTAATACCCTACGTTTCCAAATGGGGCATGTTTAGGCATTTGACACATCACTCTGCGGATCTAAGAACAAGACAAAGGGTAGTTTCGTGCCAGAGAAGGATGGCGGAGAGGCTGAGGACACCCAATGTACTCTCGTCTAAAAATATATCCCATGGGGGCTGGAGTGATAGCACAGCGGGTAGGGCGTTTGCCTTGCACATGGCCGACCCGGGTTCGATTCCCAGCATCCCATATGGTCCCCTGAGCACAGCCAAGGGTAATACCTGAGTGCAGAGCCAGGAGTGACCTCTGAGCATTGCTGGGTGTGACCCAAAAAGCAAAAAAAAAAAAAAAAAAAAAATCTCCCAACTGCCACTCCTATCTCACTGCCTTAATCACTAAAAATACCACCACCATCACTGGCCAGGCCCTTTCCCCTAAGATGTGAGCAAGCCCAGCATGTTCACCAGGAATGAGAATTCCTCCTGGGACTATAGAACCCAGGAAAGCCAGATGGAAGGCAAAGAGAGTTCAGGCATGGGATGGGATGTAGCTTATCCAAAGTACAGTCCTTGATCTCAGGGATCGAAAAGAACATGAAACTTGTCCTCAGGATTTCTCTAACTCTCATCCTACTTAGAAACACGCTAGAATTCTGCTTTCCAACACAATCCCTCCACCACTTTTGGAATCCCTAGAGGACCTCTGGGGTATCGATGTGGCCTTGGTTTCCTTAACCTTGACAGTTTCCTGAAACATCTCCTTACACTTTGCTCCCATCATCTTTTACAATCAAGAGCCTCTTTGTGCTTGATCCCTTGGCCACTGATGCTTATATAGTTTATTCCACATCACCGCCCCCTGCCATTTTTGACAGTGTCCTGTCCCCTGAAATAAACTCTATATCTCTACTTAGTTCTGAAGATAAATTCTAACCTTAATGCTTCTTGGTTGCCCAGAGAGCTCCCCCTATTGTCTCTTTATGCTAGTCTGATCCTCGTGTTTTTATTATTTAATACACACCATAGCAAGCACATGGGGTAGATGATCTCTATGTAAGACATCCCTTATATCCCTGCTGTTTGCCCAAGACACTGGGTCAAAATGCTAAGGTTTAAGAATGCACATTTTCTCTCTGATTTTATGACCTGTTGAACTTATTACAAGCCCTCAGGTCTACTTAAGCATTCCCTCTCCCAAAGAAATCTCTTCTCCTGGGGGTCTCAAGTGATAGCACAGTGGGTAGGGCATTTGCCTTTCGCTCGGCCAATGCGGGTTCAATTCCCAGCATCCCATACGGTCCCCTGAGCACCGCCATGGGTAATTCCTGAGTGCAGAGCCAGGAGTGACCCCTGTGCATTGCCAGGTGTGATGAAGAAAGAAAGAAAGAAAGAAAGAAAGAAAGAAAGAAAGAAAGAAAGAAAGAAAGAAAGAAAGAAAGAAAGAAAGAAAGAAAGAAAGAAAGAAAGAAAGAAAGAAAGAAAGAAAGAAAGAAAGAAAGAAAGAAAGAAAGAAAGAAAGAAAGAAAGAAAGAAAGAAAGAAAGAAAGAAAGGAATCTCTTATCCTTGTTCTCAAACAAGATGTATTCACCTGCAAGGATCAGAAACGGATCGAAGACAAGTTTTAATTAACTAGAACAATACTAGGGAGGACATTGACATAGCACTTCCACCTCCAATAACATCTGTCACTCCTCATTTTGTATCCGCCCCAACTTCAATGCCTATCAGGGTTATCAATGTTGCCAGCAAACCAGTGTCAGTCATCAAGAAATCATGATCACACTAGCTAGAACTCTGAGGGTTCCCAGTGACAGACCCAAGCAGAAGCAGAAATCTACTTAATGAGATATCCAAGAAAAGGTCCAGGCCATGCAGTTTTAAGAACCCAAATCTGCTCTCCTGTTCTCCTCTCTCCTTGCCCTTGTACTAACTTCTTTCCCAAATATACCCCATCCAAGGAGAGACAAAGTTGATCAGTGAGACTTGTCAGCTCCAAGTTTACAATATGCATAGCAGGAAAGAGAATACAAGCATTTTCATTCAACAATTCCAGAGTAAATGTCCTGGTGACATCCTGATCGCCTCAGTTTGAGTAACATCTTTTCTCTGACCCCCTCATTGAGATCAGAGAATGTGCTCTATGGCTGACAGAGTTGAGATCATAGGCCCATCACGGTAGGAGAATATTGGCTTCAACTGAACTTCATGGACTCATGTCTCAGAGAGCAGAAAACTACTGTCAGAAAAACAAAGGGAAAGGAGAATGCCAAGAAAGCTAAAGAAATAGAAACCAACTCAAATCCACCTAAAATCTCATTCTGAGATCTGACATCTTCCGTGGTTTCTTCTAGTTTGCTCAGTAATTGTGGGAGGGAAAAACATATCTGCAAGCCTGGAGCGAAGCTCCATGTACAAAGACTCCATGTACAAAGCTTAGTTCTGGGGATCACAAAGAACAAAATAGAAGTAACTGTGAACTCCAACTCAAGTGACCTTAGCCAAGTCTCCTGCTCTGTGTGAGCCACTGATCCTTGTTCGTGAGCAGACTGGCCCAAATCCTTCCTGATCCCAAGGTTCCATTATTGCCTGATGAAGGAACATCAGCAGACATCACTAGAACCTGCTTTGCATGCTTTTCTTCTCAACTGTGCCCAGAAGTGAACATTTTAGCAGCTAAAATAAGTTGCTATCTTCCTTGAAAATTGATACCAATCGTGGTATCCTGGGGATAAAGACGCTGCAGAGGAGGAGAATGGAACTCTGGCTACCGAGCATTGGAGCTCCGACTGCAGGCACATTTGGAGTCAGTGTCTTCCCTTGGACAGCTGTTCCCTTGTAAAAGCTATTGAGTTGCTCTTTATGCATAAATCACCATGGGGTTGAGTTTTTCTATCACTTAACATAAAAACAATCCTAAGTGAAAGAAACAGAATCACCTTCCTGAGCACTGTCTAGAGAAGAGTGATCAGATCTTTGTTATTTAGTAAGCACACTCAACTGCCTTGAAATGTGTGTCCTCAGTCTGGACTTGGTATGTTAGCACCTATGGTACATACATAAGGAAATAAGCAGCACCAAATGTGGATGATGGCAGATATCCTGTCTTTAGAGTCACAGATTAGTGATTATTGATCAGAGCCTGCTCTCCTTTCCCCAAAGAGAAAATATATTTAAAATCATAGTCTATTTCTCAGAAAGATACAGGTGACTAATCCCTCCCCCAAGAAATCAGAGAAGCCAATGTTGGAAGAAACATATAATTTGCACAGTTGCAGCTTGCAGCTTCTACTAACACTAATGTGCCGATCAGCTGCCAAAGAACATATCAAGCTCTAAGCTTAAAAAAGGGAGGCTTACGAAGTCCTGAAGGGAGAAGGAAGTAGGGATAGAGAAGGGACCACTATGACAATAATAACTGGAAATGAACACTTGGGATAAGAACTGCAAGGTGAAAAGGTATAGTCGAAATGACATCTGTACTTGAAAGTTCATTGAAGCACTGTTTACAATAGCCAGAATCTGGAAAAAAAAATGCCCAAGAACAAATGACTGGTTAAAGAAACTTTGGTACATCTACACAATGGAATACTATGCAGCTGTCAGGAAAGATGAAGTCATGAACTTTGTATATAAGTAGATCAATGTGGATAGTATCATGCTAAGTGAAATGAGTCAGAAAGAGAGAGACAGACATAGAAGAATTGCACTCATCTGTGGAATGTAAAACAACAGAATGAAAGAGTAACACCCAAGAATAGTAGAAATAAGTACTAGGTTTGCTCCATGGTTGGAAGCCGGCCTCACATGCTGGGGGAAAAGGCAGCTGGGATAGAGAAGGAAACCCCAAGTAAAGTGTGGTGGGAGGACCCGCTCGGATGGGATAGGCGTGCTGAAAACAGACTATAGACTGAACACGATGGCCACCCAATACCTCCACTGCAAACCACAACACCCAAAAGGAGAGAGAGAGAATTAAAGGAACGCCCTGCCACAGAGGGGGGAGGGTCGTAATGGGGGGTGAGAGGAATGCTGGGATCATCCATGGAGAACGAGCACTGGTGGAGGGATGGATACTCAAGCAGTGCATGACTGAAACACAAGCACAAAAATATGTAAATCTGTATCTACCCTCATGGTGATTCATTAATAAAAAAATAATTAAAATAAATTAATAAATATGCCATGTGTATAAAGTTAAAAAAAATAAAAAGAACTGCATGCTGAAGGTAGGTAAAAGACAAACATGATGACCTCTCAGTACTTATATTGCAAAACATAATGCCCAAAAGGAAAGGGGGAGGGGAAGAAAAGTGGCTGCGGTAAAGGCAGGTGTGGGGGAGCTTGGGGTGGGGGGTTGGAAGGAGGGAAACTGGGAGCATTGGTGGTGGGAAATGTACAATGGTAGAGCGATAGATGTTGGAACATTGTATGACTGAAACCTAATCATGAACAGCTTTGAAATTGTATCCGATGGTGATTCAATTTAAAAAATTAATATAGAGAAAAAGGGGGAGGCTTACATGGGTTTCTGTGAATTACTCATCTTTCAGGTAAGCATTTGATTTCAATAATTCCCTCAGTACAATGGTGAGCTCTGATAAAACATTTGAATAGACTTACCCTAAGGGAAGTTTGACTAAATAACTGGACCTTTCGTGAAATTGTGAATCCCAAATCTTCCAAGTGCACAATGAAAATCTTGTACACAGCTTCTTAGATGAGAAAAAAAATTTCAAAAGTCTTGAAATAGTGAAGACCTTGGACATATTCCTCTTGGGAGTTGGAACTTGGCTTACCTGGGGATTTGGTTTATCTGAACCAAGGTTTGGATTATCTAATCCAAATCCTAACATCAGAGCCAGAGCCTCTTTCCTCTGCTCGATTATCCTTAGGTAGTCCCTGGAACAAGTTCAAAAGTCAGAATAATTACTTTTTCCCCCTATTCCTTCTAGAAGAAATTCTAAAGAGTAGGGGTGGGGAAGATCTAATCCCATAAAATGCATGAGACCTCACCACACCCACTACCAAAGACCTCGTTACCAACCCTCATATCCAGACAACACCTTCTCCCGACCACCTTCCTCTCTATGAAGTCTGAAATTGGAGTCTAAGAGGGTTTGGGGGTCCTGTTTTGTTTGTTTTGTTTCTTTATATGTTACACAAGTGTGAAATTATACTGTGTTTCTCTTACTCTTCCTGACATTTCATTAAGCACAATCCCCTCAAATTTCATCTATAGTGTTGTAGATGGAAAGATTTCATTTTTTTTTGCGGCGTGGTGTCAAACATAGTGTGATGTCCATTAAGCAAACAGACCTGGTGGCGTGGGAATGGGATATAAGGGGAAAAATTATGTACATGGACCAGCGGGACGCTGGTGGTATCTCGAGCCGGAGCCGATATCAGCGCAAGACCTTTGGTTCCAGAAACTGCTTGCAGACACTCTACTAGACTATCAACTAAGCCAGAGCCCCACGCCGGCTGATGACGGGAAATAACCATCCTCTTCGGTTTTTTTTTCCCTTTGTCAGACAGCGTGGTGATTACTAAACAGGCGTGAACTCGGTGGCGCTGGGCAAGGGAGAAAAAGAAAAGTTATGTAACAAACAGCGGGACTTAATATCTCTATATTCTTAGCAATGGAGAACTATCAAATGCCTCCTTGGCAATAGGACTGTTTTTTTCTTTTTTGGGGGAAACCCCAGCAACAGTAGTGAGTTGTGTGTTGAAACATGGAATGTAATCGAGATAAGCATAAATGAAGTGAAACTTAACACGTACAAGGGTGGGGACTGGGGAGGTGGGAGGGGGCGGCAGATATACTGGGGGGGTTGGTGATGGAAGATGGGCACTGGTGAAGGGAAGGGTGTTTGAGTATTGTATAACTGACATAATCCTGAGAACTTTGTAACCCTCCACTTGGTGATTCAATAAAAAAATTTTTTAAAAAAAGAAAGATTTCATTTTTTTTAAGCTGAGATATATTCTAGCATATATATAAACCATGTCTTCTTTAGCCATTCATCTGTTGATGGGTACTTGGGTTGTTCCCAACCACTAATTTTTGAAAATTATGCTGTGACAAACATAGGAATGCATAAATCTTTTCAAATTAGTATTTTCAGATTCTCCAGATATATACTTTGAACGTGAGTAGTTCAGTTGATTGGTTCTGTTTTTTTTGTTGTTGTTGTTGGTTTTGAGAGAGAGAGACCTCTAGACCTCTTTTATAGTGTCTGTACCAGTTTAAGAGTGTTGTGAAGCATCACCTCTCTCTACATAAATGTTTTTCTCAGTGCAAAGATAAATTACATGCTGTTAGCATTTATAAAATCAATTTCAAGCAATTAAAGGAATTCATGAATTCACGTAACTGAATGGTTCAGTGATTTAGGCAAAGTTTGATCCAGCACTCATATTTTAAGATCGATTTCTTTTGCTAAAAAAATATTAAGGCACCATAATTTATAAAGTTATTCATAGTTAAGTTTTATACATATAATATTCCAACACCAGTCCCATCACCAGAGTCAACTTCTCTCCAATGTGCCAGATTCCCTCACACCCCTTAGCCTGCCTCCTTGACAGGTATATTTTTTTGCTTGATTGACGTAGTTTGGATCTTATTTCTATTTTTGTTGGTTCTATGGCTCAGATATAAAGATACCACAAATATAAAGATATACAACAGCTCTGCACCACCTATGTGTCTAAGGTCCCTGCCTCCTGCCCCAGCTACCTCTCTTCCACCTCTTACTCTTCATTTCTTTCCTTGGTTTCTTTCCTTCCCTGTGCTTCTCAATTCTATAATCTAGGGTACGCTAGGTATCACCCCTTTGAAACTTTGAAGTCCCTTGACCTGTTATTTTATATACCACAGATGAGATCATCCTGCATTTATTTTTCTTCTTCTAACTTACTTTGCTTAACATGATACCCTCCAGTCCCATCCAAGTTGCAGTGAATTGCATGATTTTATCCTTCCTTGAAGCTACATCATATTCCACTGAGTCCATATACCACACACCTCATTATGCCTTCATCTGTCATTGGACACCTAGGTTGATTTAATATTCTACCTATTGTGCTAACTGGTGCAATAAATAATGGTGTGCATATGTCCTTTTGAATGAATATTTTTGTCTCATAAGGGTAAATACCAGAATTGGAATTTCTACATAACACGGCAACTTTGCTTTCATTTTTCTGCTAAATCTCCAGGTAACATTCTGACCAGCAATGGATGAGAAGTCCTTTTTCACCACATTCCTACCAATAGAGATTGCTCTCAGTATTTTTTATATGTGCCATTCTCACTAGTGTGAGATGATATCTAATTGTTGTCTTGGCTTGGATTTCCTTATAATAAATAATGATGAACTCTTTTTTGTGTGCCTATTGACCATTGATATGTCTGACAGGCCCAAGGCACAGTCTATCCTCGGAATGAGGGAGAATTCCAGGCTCACCTGACTGATGAAGTTGGGCTATAGTAGACAAAGGAAAACGGATAGTGGGAGGGAAACCTCAAGAGTGCATCATAGGACTGGAGAAACAATGCAGCGGGTAAGGTGCTTGCCTTGCACACAATCAACCTGGGTTCGATCCTTTGTACCCCATACGGTCTCCCACATCCCACTAAGTTATTCCTGAGCTCAGAGCCAGTAAGCCCTGAGCACTGAAAGGTGTGGTCCCAAAGCCAAATTTTATCAATGAAACAATGGAAAAGCAGAGAGGTGACCTTACTGACTCAGAAACACACAGGGGAACTTAGTGGGGGGAGGAGGAGGAACTAAACCTAACCCTAAAAACCATTCCCTTAAAGAGACCTGTTCTTGCCTTACAATATTAAACATACCCCTCCCCCAGTGGAAACAGTACATGTGTCACCGATACTTCTAAAGGTAGGACCACCTTGGGAAGGTGGAGAAATGTGGGAAATGTCATTTACTTGCAGGACCATTCCATTATTTGGGATCAGACTTATTGATTTTTCAAGCACAAATAAGAAAAAAAAATCTCAAAGCAGAGACCAACTCAGCTAGTTCATCAGACAGTAAAACACAGTCACCAACAGCAGTGACACAGGAGAAAGTGACCCTGGGGCTGCCTCCATTTGAGGGAGGAAGCTGCAGTGCTGAGCTTTCCAGTGTCTGCCTTTCATTGGGATTCTAGATGAAGAACGTAGTCCATGGATCAAGCAGGTGACTGACATACAAGGCTTCAAGTCCTGGCATTACCATTACTTGGTAACTGGGGCCAAGGCAGTACTTCCCCACTCCACTTCTTCTTGCTTTATTTATGGAACTTTTAATAACACATAATGAATTGATCTCTTATCCCTTCCTCCGCATTTAACTCCATCCTAGAACTGAGCCACTTCCCATTTGGAATCATGTTTTTCCAATACTCTGTGCCAGCAAAGCTTTGATGGATAAGATGAGGTGAGGGAAAAGATGGACACTGATCCTTTCCTGGGAGTTTCCCCTCAGCCACATTGAAGATTCATGTCCCCCTCCCAACCACCCAAAATCTCTAGTTAATAGAAAAGGTGATTCTGTAACCAAAAGTGATAATAGGGAAGGAAAGGAGAGAGCTAGGAGGACGGAATGGGACCTCTACATGGAGCGGGATGAAGGGTACTTGAAGCTGGGCCCACTTCCTGAATGTCTCTTGCCAATGTGAGTCAGACCCTGGTCAGGAGGACTGAGGCCTTCATTCAGCAGGAGAAATGAGAAGGAGACCGCAGATTCTGGCCTTGTTTTTTCTGGCTGGCAGTCAGGTTTGGGCACTGAGGAAAGACTACTGATTATTTCTGGAAGGGCATCTTTGATCTGTCCCCTTTCTACGATGGCAGTTAATAACTTGGATTTCAGGTTCTGAACTCAAATTCCAGCTCTGAAACGTGTCAGGTTGTTCAACTGAGTTACCTTCACACATCTCCAAGTTACAGGATTCAAACTCTTCCCTGAAGCTTGATGTTTCCTTTTTCCCCTTCGAACATAGTCTTGACAAGCCACTTCCCCTAGAAAGTGCCACCTGAGCTTGCTCTAACCAAACGCAATACTGTAGCCTGTGCTCTTCTATTTCTCACTGTACAGGCGTGGAAATGATGAGAGAGAAAACAGAGCCTCCCGCACAGATGGAAGTTTTCCAAATCACAAGTTGTCCACAGTCCAGAGAGGCATGGATCAGGAGGAAGCAATTCACCAGAGGGCAAGGAGTTTCATAAGATTTTCTTAGAGATGGGCAAGGAGGGAGAAAACCCAGCAATGAGAGGTGTGGCATTCAGGAAAGGAATTTTTACCAACATTTTTTCCATCACTATGATTCAGATGAAAAGAAAAAGCTGATCTAGAAGCAGGATTTCAAACTCAGCAACAGCAGGGAAAAAGCCACCAGTTCTCCAGGGACTAGCTGGCACCTGAAAAAACATCTACCGAGGCATGCGGCACACCAAAGTTTATTTCTCTGGTTGTCTTTCATCCCTGGAGACAGTCCTGTGGTCAGAGAGAAGGTTACTCATATCCAGGATGCAGGTCATAATCACCCTCATCGCTGGGATTGTTTGGTTCCAGTGAGATTGTATGTGGGTAGGACTCCTGGAACAATGCAAGGTACACAGGGCACCCTTGGGAGAGGGTGGCAGTTGTTATCACCTCAAGAGCAATCAACTTGCTTTCTTTAGATTGACAGTTTCATTAGAACCTCTTTCCAAGGTGGAAAAATCTGAGAACAGCTCAAACTACAAATGCTTCCCTCCCATATTTGTCATTAGTATTTTCAGGACACAGAGCAAAAAATAATAATGCTCTCATGTTCTCTGTCTTATCACCATGGAACTTGGATTTTTTTGATGCCACAAAAGCCCTCTGTGTCAAGACAGCCAGCCAATTCTGCAGAAGGGAAGAAAGAAAACTCAGTTTTTCCATCTGTCTTCCAAGAGTAGCCGTGGTCACTTTCCAGAGATCCCCGAGTCTCCATTAGCATTAGACCCTCTAGCAAGGTGATTTTCAGACATCGCTTTAGAGGTGCATTGCCTTTTTGTGGGTTCAATGTTGTTGTGAGCACGTTCTAGTTTCTTTCTGCCATTTGTCACACACCTGGTCCCATTGTGTCCTCCCTCCGAGCTGTCATCGTGTGGTTTTCAGCAATTGCCAACTGCTTTTTACATATGAGCCCAAGAAAAACATCATTAGGAAGGGTAAGCCCATGGCCAAATCCATTGCTTAATGGTCTGCAAAGCCAAACAGAAATAAATTGGAGGTATCTGAGCCCAAGGCCTCTCCACTAGCAAGGAAAGTGAAACCTGACTCTTTAAACATGAAAAATGGTCAAGCTGCTATTGCCTCGTTGCAAAATGTTTTCCCCAAATAAAATAATTTATGGCAATGCACTGCTTCTCTTCAGGTCTTCTTGCAAGTGTGCTCTAAAGAGGAAGACCATTTCTCAACAAGGCAGTAAGTTTCTCAGTTTTCATTAAAATTCTTGTTCCCCATAGAACAGTCTCCTGAGGAACCAGGTCTATTTCTTTTCTTTCCTCTTTTCTTTCCTTTTTTCTTTCCTTTTCTTTTCTTTCCTTTCCTTTTCTTTTCTTCCCTTTTCTTTTCTTTTCTTTTCTTTTCTCTTCTTTTTGTTACACCCAGAGATGCACAGGGGCTACTCCTGGCTCTGCAATCATGCAATCAAATTCCTCATGGCAGTGCTCAGGGAACCATATGGGATGCTGGGAATCGAACCTGGGTCAATCACGTGCAAGGCAAATTCCTACCCGCTGTACTATCGCTCCAGCATAGTACTATCGCTCCAGCATAGTATTTCTTAATAGAGCTGCAAAACTAAAAAGAAGGCAGTCTATTGTCAGTTTCCTGGGGACAGCTTTACCCCCTTACCCTACAAGCACTCTTCTTGGCCCTCCTCAATACTCAGTCATCTTCTATAATATCCTATAATACTCAGTCATCTCCTATAATCACCTACCCCTCTCCTCACTTCTTCTCCACACTCAGATTTACTATCAAGAAGTCAATGACACAGAGAAAGACAATTTACCCAAAGGGAAAAATGCAGGCTGACACAAATCATCCCAGCAACATAAAGCAGAGATTATCAATGTGGAGTAAATGAAGGGTGAACCAAGAATTTTACACTTGGGAAAGCTGTCCCTCAAATTCGAAGGCAAGAGCTAAGATAAAAAAGTACCAAAAATTAGAGACTGCAGCTTAATGGGCTTTTTGGAAATGATTAAAAAGCCTTGCCTATGAAATCCAGTCAACCAAAAGATGAATTAAAATGAAGAACCCAGACAAAGGGGGAAACATTTAATAAATTTTTTAAAAAGAATAAGTGATGAACATTAGAATTCAAAATATAAAGTTAAAACTCTTTTGCCATAATATTTTGAAATTTTTAATAGTGTAAAAATAATTTTAAATATTTTATTATTTTAGATGATAGGTAAAGTATACAAGTTCTCATTTCCAGGGATGCCATATTATGGCGTTTATAGATGTGTGGTACTGGTAGAAGAAGAGGAGCTAAGAGCTCATTTTTCTTGTGTACTCATACCTTCAGACAATGCACTAAGCACAAGATCCGGATTATCACATTGTTTCTGTATTACAAATGACAAAGCCAAAGTTTCCGAAGTTCTTACTGAATTACTGAATTACTCCAACACTGCAGAGCTGGAAAGGGAGACAGATTCAATGACCCTTGCTCTCCCCTTCACACTGCACCTGTCTCTGCACTAGACTGAGGGCTCCTTGGAGGTAGAGCCTTGTCTTTCTCATCCTATAAACACACAGTGTGTTCTAGAGGGAAATGACTCAGGAACTGGTGGGGGGACGTGGGGAGGGGGGAGGCGGGGCTTGGGAAAACACACACCTGTATTGTAGCATGAGCCCTTGAGTTTGGTTCCCAGAACCTCCCACAGGTACCAGGTGTGTTACTAGTGACTCTGTTGTCTGGGTCCTGTGATGCTACATCAGAACATGCCATCACTGGTACACTGTCAGGTATGTATAAGCACTGCCACTGAAGTATGGCACGACTACCAATACTGGCAATAAAACCCACCAGCAGTGAAATCTATTAGCAATAAAACCCGTCCAACGTAGAAACCCAATATACAGATGAGCTAGCAGGTGAACAGCTGTGTTGGAAGAGGGCTCAGCTTCCATGCCTAGAAGTTACCAGAGCATGCTAAGGCTCTAAGCGTTTTCCTGCACATAGACTGACTCTCTGAGTAGACATACTTCCTCCAGCTTAGAGATGAAGAATGGAGTCAGAAAGGGGAAACTCCCAAGCAGGGTGGTCCAGGAAGGTCCTCTTTAACTAGGATGGCTATTAATTCAGCAAGGGGAGGAGGCATCTGAGCCACATACTCTCTCCGTGCATCCAGGGCAATGTGTTTGCCAAGCCTGCCCAGGAGAGAATTCTGACTTCCCAAGGTTCCTTGCCAAACCTGATAGTAGCTTCGAAAGCCTGTCATAACAAAGCACCACAAACCGAATGGCTTAGTACAGCAGAAGCTCAGTCTTTCATAGTTGAGGGGGTCATCAGGGACTCGGATCAGGATGTCAAGATGGCTGCAAGAGGTTATCATGTTGGGTCCTTTATCTACTTTCAGCATACATCTCCTATCTCAAGTGATTCCTGCAACCATCATTGTCTTAGTGATCCCTTCTCTATTCCAGCTGCCTTCCCCCCCCCCAGCTCATGAGGCAGGCTTCCAACTATGGAGCAATATTCCTGGCCCTTGTGTCTACTCCACAAATGAGTGCAGTCATTTTATGTCTGTCCCTCTCTTTCTGACTCATTTCACTTAGCATGACACTCTGCATGTCCATCCACTTATAAGAAAATTTCATGACTTCATCTCTCCTAACAGCTGCATAGTATTCTATTGTGTAGATATACCAAAGTTTCTTTAGCCTATCGTCTGTTCTCAGACACTCGGGTTGTTTCCAGACTCTGGCTATTGTGAACAGTGCAGATGTCATTTCTACCGTGTGTTTTTTTTTCTTTTGCATCCCCAGGATATATTCCCAGAAGTGGTATTGTGGGGTCATATGGAAGCTCAATTTCTAGTTTTTGAAGGACTGTCCATATTGTTTTCCAAGAAGGCTGAACATCATAGAATTGTACCCGCAAATCTTACACTGCCTGCAAAGTCCTGGCAGGGTGAGTAGGGTACTCTAGAGAGGAAAGCCTAGAGCTTCCCAGAGAAGACTCTGGGAAGTGGAGGTGCTCCTGGAAGAGGCCACTTCCTTCCTTGCTTTTGTTCTTGCCCCACAATCACCTCGGGAAGGAATTCTTTCTGAAGTCATTTCAAAAGTTGATGAAGCGTGTGAACTAAGAAGTTTACCGGCCATTCGCTACACTCAGAGATACTCTGATTTCAGAGCTAGATGTGGAAGCCCAAATCAAAAGCATCCTGGAGCATCTTCAGTTTATGTCCAGTTCACGTAAAAGAACATGAAAAAGCAACTTTCTTGGCAAAGAGACCTGCAGGCTACAGCTGAAGGAATGTCATTGCTGAGTGATGCAATGGAAGTTTCAGAGAAAGCCCCAAAATAAGCTTCCACAAACAAGACCTCTGCTGGATTTGTGAACTGGAATGAGGTCATTCGCCATGAGATAGCACCAGAGCCCTAGATGGTTACAGGTCTGAGCACAGGGAAACGGAGAGGATTCTTTGGTTTAAGTGTGTTTCCACTCTATATTTTGGCCTTTTACATCTAAGACCCCATGCTTCTTGGCACTAACATAGACCAGGTACAAGCATTTGCAATAAGACCACAAGTTTTATTGGCATCAGATAGACCTAAATTTCTCTCCCCAAGCTCCCACCTAAGAACAATATAACTTTACACAAGTTTCACTGAGCTATTAATACTATGACCGGATGAGATTGTTTATTATTTAATTAAATAATAAACTCACAAAGAGACTTACCACAATATTATACATAGTACAAATTTAACATATTTGGCTATTATTTTTATTATTTTTGCTAATCTGGGTCATAAGATAAGGAATAAAAATATGTATCCAGCAGTTTCCCTCCCCCCAAAATTAATTCTGTATGCAAGAGTTGAAGATTTGATGTTATGTGTTCTTTTCAATATCATAGCCCTGCCATTCTTGTGTCTAAATGGAGAATAATATAAACTGCTCACACTGTCTGAAGTACTTACGTCCTACCAGGGACTATCCCAAGTGCTTCTCTGCAGCCAGAAACCAAGGACTCAGATTATCAGCTCCACTTCGTAAAAAAAGAAAATGGAGCACAGAGAAACTAAAACATTGACCTAGATCACCAGTCTTGTCATGGTCGAGCTAGGATTCGAAGTAAGTCGGTCTGGCACAAGAATCTTCCAACTTCACCCTCTTGAATCAATGCAATAGGATTCTGCATTGATCCACTTCTAAGAAGAGAAAGAAAAGTAATAGGAAGATGGGGGTTGGAGCTTCAGATACTCTGGTGGTATGCAAGAATGGTACAGCCATACATCCAAAACACAGACTCAACAACACTGAAAACATGAGATCTAAGCTGCAACCACCAGAACCTGGTAATGTGCCTGTCAAGATAAAAGGGAGTCGGGGAGAGGAGGGACGTGGTGGTGGAAATACAAGAACACTGGCGGATGCAAGTTGACACTGGGATTGGTGTTGAAATATTATATCAATAACTTTGTAAATCATGGTATTCAATTAAATTTTTTAAAATCTTTTTAAAAGGAGAAAAAAAATAGATTCACTTCTAGGGATTTCAAGGGTCCTCCTGAGGAAGTTTTAACTGACAATTTAACCTGCCAGAACCCCTTTGTCTCAAACTGATTGATTTCTATCACTGAGGTTCAAAAATGTATGTAGGTTGCCTGATTTTCTACAGCTACTATGAAGACCCCCAGAAAGCTCCACTGGAGTCAAGCTTCCCTGAAAATTCCAAGGAGAGAATTTCAAGTTTCTGACGGCTCTTCCTGAATGTTCGTGATTGCTTCTTAATCAGCTAGTCGGTTTAGGGTCTGGGTGCCAGTAATTTTACTAATTCTGCAGTGATTTTGCATGCCTACTAACTCTGCAAGGGCTGAGCCCAGTCTCAGGAAGATGGGCTGAGAACCCACTAGTATTCCCGGGAGAGAGCATGGGAGATGTTGGGCACTGGTTAGTCTTCAGGATACCAGGGGAAGATTCTGGAGCATGAATAAGAACAAAGGCTGTTCTTAAATCCCAAACGACATTCATCACAGTCAAGGAGGAACTGAGATGGGTGGATTACACTCTGAGTTGAGAGAGTGATGTTGCGTAGTACACAGGCTGGTTGGCACAGACTTTCCGGAACCTCAGCCTTGAAAGAACTTTGGGGAAGAGATTTCCTTAGGAGAAAAGATTGATATGTGAAGGAAAAGAGAAAAGTGACTCTCCTGAAATCTATTTATGAAACTATATCACTGGCAACCCACTTAGAACCTACTTCTCCCTCTGGGAGAAACTGGCAATCTTCTGAGAGTTTCCTGCCCACATGGGACAGCCTTGCAAGCTTCCCATGGTGTATTCATATGCAAAATCCAGTAACAAGCTGGATCTCATTCCCCTGACCCTGAAGAGCCCCCAGTGCAACATCGTTAGGAGGGCTGAGTCGAGATAGCCTTCTAAGATCTCAGGGAAAGGACTAAATGAGAGGTTACTGAGCCCGCCCGAGAAATCGGTAATTAATGGGATTTTCGTGTGATTTCGTGTGATATCACTGGTATCAGGCATGGTGTAAACAGATAGCCTTGTTCATCTGGTGGCGGTTATCAGATTAATTTTAGCAAGCATGCTGCAGTGATAGGGCTTATGTGAAGCAATAGCAGTCAGTATAAAATACTCACTTAAAAAATGTGGTCGGAGGTCCTGTGGGGGAAGGGTGATACGGGCCGAATATAGACTAGAGACTGAACACAATGGCCACTCAACACCTTTATTGCAAACCACAACACCTAATCAGAGAGAGAGAACAAAAGGGAAGACCCTGCCATAGTGGCAGTGTGGGGTGGGGGGAGACGGGACTGGGGAGGGGGGGAGGGATGTTGGGTTTACTGGTGGTGGAGAATGGGCACTGGTGAAGGGATGGGTTATCGAACTTTGTATGGGGGAAACATGAGCACAAAAATGTATAAATCTGTAACTGTACCCTCACGTTGACTCTCTAATTAAAAATAAACTAATAAAATAAAAAAAAACTAAAAAAAATACTCACTTAAAATCTATTAAAAATATATAAGATTCAGCCCAGAGCTCTGCTGGGGGCAGAGGGAACAGTTGAATGAGTTAGGAAACCAGTGACTCATGCAAATAGAGGCTCTGAAACTGAGACAGCTACTTGTCTTTGTAAAGACAAGCTTACAAAGTTCTTGGGGAAAGTTCTACACATGTAAGAAAAGTATCTCTTGTTATCCGATCAATGATATCAAAAACCCAATCACTACAGAGAGTGCACATGGAAATCTACCTTTTCCTCTCCATGGTTTTCTGCCGGTGCAGCAAAGAGGAACCTCAGGCTTCTTGGAAGGGTTGAGAAGAAGCTCTCACCTATCCTTCCACTTTTCATTTCCTCCTCTGAAGATGATGCATCTAATCCAGGGGACTGGGAAAGCTTCAAAACCACAACTTTCACTTCCTTTCCAGTTCTTGACTTTGTCAAAGTGGCCTGCCCGGCTTCTTCCCGAAAGCTCATTGCTATATATGTGCATATGCTCTGCTTCTCCATCTACTTAGAAACCTAAGAAGCTTTTCCAGCTATGAACTCCTAGGTGAGATTCACCCCAGTGAATCCAGAGACTTTGGAGACCCACAACTCTGCAGGTCCCATCAAGTCTTACTAGTAATAAAACAGACGAATCAATACCAGTTAGTTTCCACTCCATGAACTGAAGAATGTTTGGGCATTTCAGAAAGACCAAGAAAATACCCTCAACAATAACTTTGTCAAAGCCGAACAGCTGGAAACTGTGTGGATTTGAAATCTGAATCTAGAGTCTGAGCTTTTAACAACTACTCCACGTTGACAAAAAAAGGAGGTGAGTCAGGTCACAGAGAGCCCTGTGGGATGTGGAAGGCTTGAGTTTTATCACAAGGGCTGCAAGGAGACACATAAGTGTTTCATGCATTGGGATTCTACCATCACCAATGACTTTGTCCCAGACCTCCATGGGGAAGACTTAGTGTGGGAACTTCTTCCCAAAGGAAAAAAAAATTGAGAAAACAGTGTTGTTGCTCTTTGAAAGCTATTATTGACTTGTGAGGCTGAGTAATAGAAAGGGTTATTATTGTTGTTTTTACTTAAAGGAGAAGGATCCAAGCAGGTGGGTCTATTTGTTTGTTTGTTTGTTTGTTTGTTTTGCTTTGGTAATTCCTCATTCTTGAGAGGTCTGGAAGGTTGGGTAGCAATCTAAGAATATGTGGATGCCATCTTGCCTTGCAAATGTGCTCCTTGGAGGTAGAATTCATTGGTATGATGATTCTTCTCTCACACTGGGCTCTGAGTGAAGCCCTAGAACATAGTTTGATCCTCATCATCATGAATAATTTCCATATTATTTCTGTTCTTCTTGTAATATCCTAGTTATTTGACACAGACTCCTGAAATAATTTCCTAACAAGCCCCTGACGTATGTTCTATTTTACAGATGATGGCACTGAAGTAGGAAAGCATAAGCAACCAATCCAAGGTAAAGTAAGTAGAATTGAATTTGAGCCTGTGTCTCTTTGATACCAGGTTTCAAGCTTGGAACCACAAGCGACACTATGTCACATGGAGGTGCTCACTGATGGTCTCAAGACAACGAGAAGTCACTCTTTGTACAGAATTGGGGACATTACTTATTGAATATGAGGGTTATGAGGATCACTTTGATAATAAGTTTAACTACCCGGGTGGAGACATGTGATGGGAAGGAAAATAAAAACCTCAAGTGTTCATTTCTATTAGTAGGATCATGTGGTAATACATAAAGATTGAAAGTGTTATCGATGATAACACTGGAGCCCCAGGAGTGGCCCTGCGGCCTGACTGCGGCCGGTGGGCGATCCATGTGGTGGGTGGGGGCGGTGGTCGCGACCCCTTCCAGGAACCCCTTTGCCCCGCAGAGGCCGGAGCGGCGTGGCGAGGCCCCCTCCTGTGGGCCTCACGGATTCTGCCCCTTTCTTCTTGCTGAGAGCTCGGAGTCACTGATCCCGGGGGGTTTTTTCTAGTGGGACGGGAACAAGTCCAAGGAGGTCCTCGCTCGTGCCAGGTACGTGGGCGGTGGGACCCCCCGCTTCGCAGAGCTCATCCCAGTGGAGCTCCTCCAAGCACGACTCAGAGTTCTGTCGTTAATCGCGACGGGCGTGAGTTTGAAGGGTAAACCTGGATGCACACAGCCCCAAAGAGTTCCAAGAGAGGAAATAATGAAGCAAAGTTTCTTCCCCATCACATGGGGAACAATTCCAGCTTCATGACTAAAGGGCAGAGGATGTGGCTCAGCCATAAAGCACATGCCTTGCATGCATGACACCTGGATTGATCCTGGGCAAAGCACATGCATACACACACACACACACACACACACACACACACACACACACTACTCAAGTCGCAGCTCATTTGGAATAGTGTAGAAACATCAAATTAGAAATCTGACATATTAAATAGATAGACACACAGATATTTTAACATTTTATCCTTGTGCAAAAAATGTGATCAAAAGATAAATGATTTAATACAATTCACTGTCTGTGGAATGTATGTTATGCATCAGACATTGGATAAAAATGTTTCTTCTATGGATGTTGCCCTAAAAGGCCTACAGAGTTCTCTAAAGGTGGGACTTTTAGAAACAATTTTACCACCATGTCCAAGTGAATGTGTGTGACATGAGCATGTTTATTGGAGCACAGAACCTGACTATTTATTTCCATTCACAACTTAAGCAACTGTTTTCCCACAAAAGGAATATTTGCATTTATCCTTGAAGAATCTGAAAAGTCATAATATCAGAGAAGATATTTTGGAGAGAATATGCATAGTCAGAAAGGGAAAAGGTATAATTAATATATATTAATATATAGTATATTGTAATTAATACATATATAACTTTGTGTATATTTTGTTTGGGGAGGATAGAGGAGACAGAAAGAGGCATTGCTATGTAAATTGACAAGATCATGATGTTCTTAGCATGCCAAGATAAAGAGTTTAGACTTTATTCCATGGGTTAGGCAGAATCATGGGTTATTATGTTTCCAAAGCAATGATGATCAGCAGTTGGGGATGCATTTTTGGAAGTACAAACTGATGTCAATGTGAAGGGTGGACTGGAGGAGAGAAATTGCTAGACGCAACTTGGAGTCTTATTAAGATTCCAAGTTATTGAATAGCAATGACCTAAATTCCTTCCTTGGAGGGAAAGTAAAGAATCATGGTGCTGGACAAATATGCCTGGGATTGAACAGGCAAGATTTGCTGACCAACTGATTGTGAAGGTAGATAATGGTCTCTAAGTGTTTGTGAAAGGGTAGATGGATATGAATCAGTAGGGAAACCCCGGGATAAATATAGGTGGAGGAAAAGATGGTATCCATTGTGTTTGAGGCACAGTAGAACAGACACAAAATAGAAAAGTATGTAGGAAACAATAGTCTGGATCTCTGCAGAGTGAGCTAGAAACATGAGTCATCAGCATTTAGAGGGAGTTGAAGTTTTAGGAGAAACGAACTGTTCCAAGAGAAGACCAGCATTGCTAGAAAAGAGAGGACAGAACCTTGGGACAATTCGTATTTGCAGTATTCAGAGAAGAAGAAGCGTAGATTAAGGGAAATAGATTAAGATAGGATAACTCAAAAGATGGAGAAATAAAAAGACAACAGTGAAGAAAGGGTCAAAGGTGTCCCAGAATCCATGTCAAATACCTGAGAGATTAGATTCAAACAATCCCCTTAAAATTCTTGTTAAAATGCATGGTTGGTTTTGTGGTTCTAGGACGTAACCTAAGACCGCACTTACAGTAAGCTACTAAGTGATGCCTTTAGTCCTTGTTCATGGACCACATTTCCTATTAGCAAGGGACCAGACTGAAGACAGACAAACTTATAGACTGTCAATTAGAGAGCACCAAGGATGGGGAAAGAGTTGGCTGGAGTGGAGGACATGTAAAGAAGGCCACAGATAGCACGGTCAAATAACAGATTTGAAGAGTGACCAGGCACAGGGGCAAAGCCTTTCAGCCGGGAAAAATAAGGAGAGGGAGGAAGGGAAAAGGCAGCCAATAATTATTCTAGGTTGTGTTAGATTCAGGAGAGCATGGTAGAAGATAGTCAATCCATGTCTTCTTAACTTCAAAAGCATCTCTTAAACAAAAAGGAAACAGGAATATTGGACAAAGAAACAGCTCAATTTTTGAGGAGAGAATTTCAAAGATAATGTCCTTTATTTTCTCAGACAAATGAGAACTATAATTATCTGCTGAGAACGAAGACGTGAATTAGCGTGGGAGGGGAGGAGAGAACATTAATGATTTGCAATAGCCCCTGCTAAGATTGAAGAAAAGACAGAATGCTGATAAGAAAAATGCAAGACAAGCCACTGAAAGTAAAAATCATGAATAAAAAAATAAAGGTTGACTCATAATAATCCTGTTTTCATAATAATCCATTGCACATGTATTATTCAATTATACAACTATTTACTACACATTGCACATCTATTAATATGCAAGAATCCATCATAGGCCCCTAGGATCAGAGAATTTTAGAGTTGGTAGGAGACAGAGAATACCAAAAAAGCCTAGGTAAAATGGGATCTACCCATCCAACACTCAGATACATTTGATGGTTTCTAGAGAGAGAAATAGAGGCGTTAGAGGACCATGTAGTCACATCTTTTTCAAAAGGAACTAAAAATAGGGTTTTTATTGGAAATCACCAGATTTTGTTGTTGATGACTAGGTGACAATGTAATCTAAGACTAAAAAAATGGCCTGCCATTGTAGATATATGGCTGTCAAAACTTCTGTCTATCTACGCAGATGAGGGCCTTTCTAGTGGTATGTGAGTTTAAACTAGGGCTGAGTGCCTGAGAGATAGTACAGCAAATAAGGCACTTGTCTTGCACACAGCTGACCTTGGTTTGATCCTTGGCACCCCATATAGTCCCCTGAGTCGAACAGGGATGAACCTTCGTGCAAAGCCAGAGGTAAGTCCTGAGCGTGCCAGGTATGGCCTTAAGACCAAAACAAATAAAGTAGAGCTGAAAAGAAAAGAGACAGCAGGAGAGATGCACTTTGGCAAGCACTGCCAAGGTGGTGCTACCAGACTTTTAAACTAGACGCAAAGTAGGAATATTTTTCTTAAGAACTAGGACATTCAATATTGTTCCCATGTCAATTCTCCTGGTTTAATGCTATGCAATCCTGATTAAATCCTAGTGGACATTTTTAAACATATATGCATTTCAACAAGCTGAGAAAAATATGTATAGAAAGACCAAAAAAAAATTAAAATTGCCAAAACAATTTCAAAGAAGAACAAAGTTAAAATAATCTGATTTCAAAAGTTATAAAAAAGATAGGGTAATCAAGACAAGGATATTGGCAAAAAGTTAAACACATAGATCAACAGAAGAGAATAAAGAATCTAGAAATAAACCCATACAAAAATGAGCAATTGATTTTTGGCAAAGTTGCAAAAGCAGTTCATAAGAAAATGCAATCCTTTAAATAAGTAGGGCTAGAACTACTAGATGTTTGTGCACAAAAATAAAAGAAAAGTCATGGACCTTAACTTACAACTCATATTTAAAAAAAGCTAAACATGAACTCTAGACAGTACAAAAAGTCAAACTTTAAGAAGCAAATCTTAGTAATCTTGGGTTAGACAGCATTTTTAGAAACAGCCCGAAAAGCACGATATATTTAAAGCATTGATATAATAAACTTAATCAAAGCCAAAACTTTTATTCTATAAAAGTATTGCTAAAACATAAGAAGAAACGTTAAAGATTTGGAGAAAAATGTTTGCAAATCATGTTTCTAAAAATGGAGTTGGACTCAGAATATATTAGAAAAAAAAGACAAACTAAAAATGCAGCAGTAAGAAAAACAAACATCTCAATAAAATTGAACAAAAGATTAAAGCAGAAACTTTTCTGGGAAAGATACACATATACAGATAATAAATAAGCACATGAAAAGGTTCTCAGCATTATTAGTCACTAGAGGAATGCAACTTAAAACCACAGTAAGATATCAATACATACCTATGAAAATGTTTCATTCTGCTTCAACTGACAATAGCAAGTATTGACATGGAGTCAGAGCGGTTCCAACTCTCATAACTGCAGGTAAGACTGTAAAATGAAGCGGCCATTTTGGGAAAATGACGTGCACTCAACCACGTGCCAAAATTCATTCCTAGGCATTTACCCAAGAAAAATAAAGCATATCTAAACCAAAACCTGTAAGAGAATGTTTATAGTAACTTTATTCATAATTGCCAGAAATTGGAAGCAACTCAAAAGTCTTTCAACTGACTGATGGGTAAATAAATATATACATTGGATTACAATGTGCAATTAAATGGCATGGACTATTGATATTCACAACATCAATGAATCTCAAACACGTTGTGCTAAGTGAAGGAAACTAGACTCAAAAAATGTTTTGATTCCATTCAGGTGACCTCCTGTAAAAGCTAGGTGGATGGGTAGGCATCCCCTACAGGTTTCAAGGATCTCTGGAGTGAGGGTGGAGAAAGGTGGGGTTATCCTCAAAAGGAGTAGCAGAAAGGAATTTGGAGAGGTACTGGAACTCTTCTTTATCTTACAGGGAGGTAGTTAATAGGACTCAAGGGATTTTCAAAACTTAGGGAGCTATAAGTGGAACTCCACACCAGACTGTTTTCACTCAGGGCGCCCCAGAGTGGGGCAGGTGAGAACCTTCCCCATCCCAAGGGACCCAGCCCCGACAGCCGACCTCCACTACCCAACCACCACCACGCTCCAGGCCACTTTCACATTATAAGACACTTCCTACCCATTTTCCATAATTACCACACCATATTTTATGGAGTTCAGACAGTAGGCAACAAATCAGATATATATACATATATATATATATATATATATATATATTCACACATATCTCTCAGAGAGCCTGGCAAGCTACCGAGAGTATCCCGCCCGCACGGGCAGAGCCTGGCAAGCTACCCGTAGCATATTCAATATGCCAAAAACAGTAACAATAGGTCTCATTCCCCTGACCCTGAAAAAATCCTCCAATTGTTGGGAAATTCGAGTAAGGAAAGGCTGCTAAAATCTCAGGGCTGGGAGGAACAGAGACGTTACTGGCGCCCACTCGAGTAAATCAACAAACAACGGGATAATAGTGATTATATTATATAATAGTGATTACAATAGTGATACAGTGATACAGTGATAGAGCTATAACCCTCTCACAATGTCATTGTTGCATAGAGTGTAAAACAAATGGAAAACTATAGCTGGACCCAACCTATTATTCCAGTTTATTTTTCTTCATTCTCTCTACATTTTTAGCCCTTTGCAAGAGTCTTTTTTAACATCTCATGGATTTTTATACCTTGATTTTTTTTACTCGTATACTCTCTGGTGAAAAGTCTTCTCCATTGCCACTGCTTCTTAACCCAACCAATGGAAAGATTTACTATGATATTCAAACGCTGCATTAAACATCAACTCTTGGATGCATTCCCCCCGTCACCTGATTTCTACTATATGATTTTTCCCCCATGAACTTGGGAATCTAAGGAAACTCATCTCAACTATGCCCCCGATCGAGGTCAAGTTCCTTACTCTCTCTGTGAATCAGTTCCCTTGTCTGTAAAAAAAATTTACATATGTCTTATCTCAGAGGATTATTGGGTTCATTGAAATAAAGTATAGAGTGCTGAGCAGCATATCAGACACAAAACAAAATGTAGAGATAAGATGGTGATGACGCTGATGGTGGAGATGCTGCTGCTGATGAAGATGATAGTGATGGTAACAATGGTGATGCTGAGACTGGTGAACGGGATGGTCAAGAAGGTGATAAGTGATGATGATGACTGTGGTGATCATGACTGTGCTAAGAATAATGGCATAATAAAATTAGTTGCCTGGGTAATTTAGATTATCATTCATTTATTTTAATTTTCATATTTTTATAAGAGCACCAACATTGTTACTTATGCTCCATGTACAGACTAGAGCGCTAGAATCCCTCCACTTTCATAATTCCTCACACGCACACCCTCACCTAATTCCCTAAAGGCTTCAGATCACAGTTCTATTGACTGTACCTCAGGATTATTTCCACTGTGGATTGTCTAATCATTTACTTTGTTCTATACTCTTAAAATGAATGAGAGCATCTTGTGTTTTTCTTTCTGTTTTTACTTAGCATGATTTACTCTAATTTCACTCAAATAACAGCAAACTGCATATCCTCATGGTTCAGTAGTATTGTTTTGTATATATACCACAATTTCTCTAACCACTCATCTGTTGTTGGGGGCTTGAGTGATTTCCAGATTTTTGATATTGTGAATAATGCTGCATGATCATAGGTGTGCATATGTTTTTTAATTAATGTTTTTAGGTAATGTTTTTGTGTTCTTGGGGTTGATGTCCAGGAGTGGAATTGCAGGGTCATATGGAAGCTCCATTATGAATTTTTTGAGAAGTCTATAAACTTTTATCCAAAGAGGCTAAACAAGAGTGAAGAGGGTTACTCTTCTGCTACATCCCCACCAACACTTACTGTTTCTGGACTTTTGCATATAGACCATTCTTGTTTATCACTGTATCACTGTCATCCCATTGCTCATCGATTTGTTCGAGTGGGCACCAGTAACATCTCTCATTGAGAGACTTATTGTTACTGTTTTTGGCATATCCAATACACACGGGTAGCTTGCCAGGCTCTGCTGCTCTGGCTCGATACTCTCGGTAGCTTGCTGGGCTCTCCGAGAGGGGCGGAGGAATCGAACTCGGGTCGTTGAAAGGCGAACGCCCAAGGGCTGTGCTATCGCTTCCTGAACGCACCCAATTCTTGCTTATATGAGATAATAATTCTTTGCCATTTTGTTTTGCATTTTCCTGCTAATTACTGATGATGAAAAGTTTTTCATTTAATGTTGGCTACCTTTCTGTCTTCCTTGAGGAATTGTCTGTCCATCTCCTCTCTCCATTTTTTTGATGGGGTGGGGTATTTCGTTGTCGTTGAACTCTGAAAGTGCTCCATATATCTTGGCTATTAGGCCTTTGTCTAATGTATGATGTAGAGAAATGTCCTCCAAACCGGTAGAGTATCTTTTTATTTTAGTCTTCATTCCTTTCACAGTGCAAACTTGAACTCTTTTGTTTTAAATTAGGAGTCACTACCGTTAGTTCTTAGCCAGTCATGGTTTGGTAATCAAGGACCTGGCAATTTGAGATTTGAGGACCCCAGAGCTATGCCCAGCTATGATCAGAGGCCCCCTAAGGTCCAAGGGTCTCAGTAGTTCTAGGATAAAACTTGGTCTTGCACCTGCTAGGCATATGCTCTACCACTTGATCTAGCTCGTTGGCTTAAGAAAGAACCTTTTCATGTTCCCTGAGGCTTTGCACAAATTGTGTATGAGTAACGTGTGTGCAATGAAAGTGTGACTTCGTACTGACAAGTGACTTCACTCTTGAATTGCTGCCAAAATAGTTCAAGGTTTCAGTTCAAGGGATGTAAGAAGGAAAGAAGAAGAAAGATGTGAAAGGGGGACCAGATGTGCTGGGTCTTGCAGCCACGGTAAAGAGACTGGGCAAGATGGAGCATGTCATGCAGGAGAATGGCAGGATCACACCTGCATTTTAAGATTTTTGCTTTGTCTTAAATAAATTGGAGGGGGCAGTGTAAAGACACAGGCACCAGTCAGAGTTCTTTTGCCTGTGTATCCTCACTCATCCAGGTGAGGAAGGGCAGGGCTCAGGATGAGGCACCAATCGTGGAGCTGTTAAAGGGTAGACAAAAGAACGTCAATTTTAAGAATCAATTTAATGAAATTATAAATGGCTGATTATGTAACAATGGAAGCAAGAACTCTCTAGAATAGCTACATGTCTAAAATATCTAAGCTACTGGTCAAATATTGAACCAATTGCTATTAAAGATAGTATTCAGTTGGAGATACCTATTAAATATAGGGTATAGTGGAGAAATCAGGTACCAACGTAAATAGGAATCTGGATTGCAGAAACACCAAGTTCTGATGACTTTTATCTCTGGTCTATTTTCTATTTTGTCCTTTCTTCCCTTCTTCACTGCCATCACTGAGACTTTGAATTACATTTGTCTGGACTACATAAATAGTTCCGCCCACAGAGAATTCCCAGTCTTTATGAGCCTCTATTTTTACATTAGTAAATGGAGATGATAGCAGTGCTACTAAGTACTATAAAAATATGGAATAGAATGTGAAACATCAACCCTACCCAATACAGTAACTGGTAGCTAATAGGTGCTCCGTTTACGGTGTCATATTACTTGGATCTTCATTTTGGTGTCTCAGTTTGAGGTGGAAACAAAGGACTTAAAGTCATTTTGGTAGTAATGACTACAAAAACAAACGTATGATCAAGATGCAGTGCTGTGGTGTGGTTTTGAGTGTGATTGACACAACGACTGACTGCATCTGTGCTCTCAGTTCCATTTTGCCCCCACTTAGCTATTTGATTGGGACAACATCCTCTCTCTGCACCTCAGTTCCCCTTGTCAGCATAATAATAACACTGCCCAGTGATGACCCCACACAAAAGCAATCCTTATTCCAACTAAGAAATGATTTTTCACAAATAAGCAACAGAAAAGAGGGCAGATTTGAAAGTACAATCATGGTGAGGCCCAAGTGTACTTCCATGAATCAAAGATGAAACACCCTCTAAAGAACCTCCTTTCCTGTTCTTCTTTCTGGGAGAAGAAATGCATTGCCTTCATGGGAGAGGTGAAAAATGCAGAGTCCTAGAATTGCTAACTACATATTTGTGGGCACTCTTTTCTAGCCTCCTGACCGTATTTAAATAGAGTTTCCATATATAAATCAGTATATCACTTTCAAGGCACGGGAGACAGAATAATGGTCATCTAAGATGACTACAGGCAAACTCCCAGACTCTGTGACTATGTTACTTTTATGGCAAAAGGGAATTAGGTTTCAGAACCTCTTAAGGCTGCTCATCAATTAGCTTGAAAGTTGGGAGCTGGTCCTCCATTATCCATTGTGCTCAGTGTAATCATAGAGTCGGTAAAAAGAGGGAGGAGAAGATGAAAGAGGAGAGATGGGGTAGATGTGGGTATGGAAGAACAAAGAGCACAACTGCACACTGTGAAGATCCAGAAAGGGGTTGCAAGTCAAAGAGAGTGCTTGGTTTTTATAAGCTGGAAAGAAAGCAAAGGAATGGTCTCTGCTCAGAATTTCTAGAGGGAACGAATCCTTCTCTGCCTGTGGCCTCATCTCAGGGAGGCTGGGTGGGACTGCCATCTGTGTGGTTTGAACTAATGAGCTTTCAAGTTACGTCATGGGAAAATGAGCAGAGTTTAATAAATATAAAGTGGTTATCATAGTTTTGAGTACTTAGTAAAAGTTGAATAGCCTATTTCTATTTGATAATGATGGTAATGAAGAGGAAAATGTAGAGGAGGAAAAGTGGAGGTAGAGATAGAAACAGGAGGAAAAAGAGGAGAGGGCAAGAAGAAGGGGAAGAATTGGTGAACTAACAATTCTAAGGAGATGGTTTAGGGATTAGGGTGTAGGTCTGACACATACAGGGACCTGGCATGGCCCCCCAACACCACCGCATGTTGCCCTGGTCGCCCCCTGAGTCCTGCTTGGGAAGTCAAGACAAAACAAAAGATTTTTAATTCCACCCTACCACATCTTATTTTTTGCAAGTCACATCACTCAAAGCCATGCCTCTACCTCTGACACTATATTATAAATTAGAGATCACCATCATCATCATCCCATTGATTGTCAAATTTTTTGAGCAGTCTCAGTAACGTCTCCATTTGTCCTAGCCCCGAGATTTTAGTAGCCTCTCTTTACTCCTCCTTTCCAATGGTGCCACATTGGAGGCTCTTTCAGGGTCAGGGAATGAGACCCATCATTGTTTTTAGCATATAAATACGCCATAGGGAGTTTGCAAGGCTCTCCCATAGGGGCAGGAAACTCTCAGTAGCTTTCCAGGTTCTCCCAGAGGGAGAACGAGGTTATAAGATATCTTCTGGGAGCTTGGTTTTATAGTCTCTGGATGTTGGCCTTTGGTGGAATTACACAGCGCCGGAGGCAGTCCCTGGGTGTGACCACCTAGCTACTGGAAAATGGGGAATCTAAGCAGAAGAGGCCCAGTCCCGATCCGAGCAGGCATGGAGGTCACAGCCCCAGGTCCCACACACCTGGGTTCCTCTGCCAGTTTCTTCATGCATGAGGCTCATCCGAACATGTGGAGAGGGGCCTTGAGCATGGCTGTTGACTAGGCTCCAGAGGTCTTTGGCCATGTGAGCTCTGCTCAGGGCAGGGAGGGAAACTGGAGCCCACCCCCTCCGAGGGGCCCCAGGGAAGAGAGCCAGGCACAGTATTAGAGTTACCAAGTGAAAAAAAGAATACTCTGACTCTGGGGAGTTTGTGGTCTTTGGAAGTGCCATCTTACAAACCAGCCCTTTCAAATCAAGGTGACAAGTTTTAACCAAGAAGGCAACCTAAGGGGTTTTGCTTTCTGCCACTGCTCCTCGTATTTCCCCAGAATTGCTATCGGGAAAGTTATATTGACCTGGATGAGGATTAATCCTACCGACCTTCCCCAAAATGTTAAGCAAAAGAAAATAGCTGTGAGGGTTTTTTTGTTGTTGTTGTTTTGCTAGGATTGATATTTGTGTTTCTCCTAGGGATTCAAAGCTGAGTAGGAGGGCCAAGGAAATCTAAACTCAGAGCTGAGGCAATGAGGCAGACTTGAACCTTGTTCCAACAGGGCAATAAAGAGGACCAGGAAAGACAAAGAATGAGCAATATGGGTCAGGATATAGAATACTTTGTTTCAACTATTTACGTATGTATTTTTCAGACACATGCAACACGAGTCCTCTCCCATGTGAGACACACTTAACCACATCTCTAATCTCCATATTTATTTTTAAAATGTATTGTAACCCCCCCTTCCCCATACAAGGTCTAAGGAATACATTAAAATAGAACTTAGTGTAAAATATGTGCACAGAGTAGAGTGAGTCAGAACTATGCAGAAAGAAAATAGACCCAGTTGGGTTGCTCATAAACCATCCATGGTTTGTAGTGACTTGATATACCTTATAAGGCAGAATTTTCTAAGAGCACACATGTAAACCCACTATAGGTGCACATGCCCTTACATACACACACATACACACCACCACCTCTGCTTCTACTCCCTCCCACATGTCTGAAATTTACTTACCATCATAAGAGAGGAGAGGAGGAAGCAAAGATTGAAGCGTGCCTTACAGCTCTTTGTGATCATTCATTCAATGAACCAACAATCATTAAGCAGCCAGACATCCTGGGTCACCTAGAAACAGACAGATACACAAGAGACACTGTCTGCCTGCAAAGAGTTCTCCACGTATTGGGAAGGACAAGAAAGTCAGTTATCATACCATCAAGGCTGTGAGAAAAATAGCTGTAATCACAGGCTCTCTACGAGCTCAGAACAAAGATATGCAACAGCCAGAACAGGCCAGAGAAGTTCCACAAGGAAGGTGGCCTTAGCCTGTTCTTGAAGATTAAGCATCATACCATAAGCTTAGTACCATAAGCATTGTTGGATCCCCTGTGATAGACCCAACTGCAAGAAAAAAAAATCACATGACTTAAAAAATATCCAAGGTAAAACTAGGGTTTGATTTCCTTTACATCCCTAATTTCCACCTATTAGTTATAAGACCTATTGTATCCATTAGTTCCCGCTTTCTCCTACTACCACTGTGAGTCACATCTGACGCCTTTAAATACACATACAACACATCCAGCTATAACAGTAAAGGAGGTTTATAAAGTGACTAACACTTAGCACCACCCACCAAGCTAATGACTCTCACTGACACATATGGCTGGGAAAAGGAAAGATCCAGCTGAGGATGAATCCAACCTCTGCAGCTTCATAGTTGTACAAACATGTGCAAATTCTTTTGCAGTCTTTCTGTATCTATGAAATGAGTACTGTGAAGAAAAGTCATGGCAAGGGATACCATAAGAATTCCATATTATCATTTCCAAAGGTTTGTTAAGAATGCCATGAAAAATTCTTTTATGACCTAGAGTTACAGAGGTCGACTGACAAACTAGAGTCCTAGTCTCATTTCTGCCCACTACAGCATAAATACATGCTGTATTTAGGTTTATTATAGAAGAAGGAAGGATATTAGGACCCAACTACTTCCTAGAATTGCAGTAGGAAACTGGTCCGTGAGTGGTAGCGGCTGTCTTCCTGGCCTTCGGGTGAAATGTCTGACATTCATCTTGACTTTCCCAGGGCAGAATATGAGGTGGTGCATGAACCCACCAGAAAGAAAGGCGTTGGTTAGGTAGCTCCAATTGCAGCTCTGCCTCTACCTGTCACAAAGGGTTAAATATCTCATTCAAGTTCACCCATCCTCTATATTTCAGTGTCCCATCTACAAATGAGGAGGCCAACCAAGATGGACTCTACAGCCCTTCCCTACTCCTAATTCTCTAAGAGTACTGAGAGCATCACACATGTGCCATTAGAGACAGAGACAGAATAGCCATGATCCTGTGTATCCTCAAGGAACTCGCTGCCTGATGGGCATAAGTGAAAACACATACAGGACAATGAAAATAAACCACAGGAAAGAGCCTGAGGTCAGGGTAAAGTGGAGAGGAGGCGTCGTGAAAACCAGGTGTCACCTTGGGTACGGAGAAGAGCAACGTGTGATGGGGATGGACTGAGTTTCCAACAGGAAATAGATTCGAGATCTCTTTTCTGCTTAAGTAAAGGGCGTGGCAGTGGAAAAATGGGCAGGTAACCCCACCCCAAGCCATTTTTCTTCATTTAATAAATGTGTGCTGAGAACCTATATATGATTCCTATATGGAAAAGTATAAAGCCTTTGTCCCTTAGTCTACTGGACAAATACCAGGTTCCCTACTAAGGGAATCTCAATTCCAGGCCTGTTGTATGCCCATAGGACAAAGGCAATGTCACTCTGTCGAAGCCTTCCCAAGTCCCCTATCATGCTCCCCTAGACCTTGAACTTACTTCTTAGTGAATTACTTCTCACATTTGTCTGTTGACTTACAGACAAGTACTACTATTATGAGCTTCTCTTTGAAGACTGGGCACATGTTTTTTTCCCTTTATCCCTAGAATCTACAACAAGCTTAGAAACCAAATGCTTGTGACCGGGAGAAAGAAAAAGAAAATACAATAGCATGATCCAATTCTCTCTTATCTTCCAACACTTCTTCTATCAAAACAACTTTAACTTGGGTCATTTATCATCTCTTCTTTTCAAAGAGCTGTTTTAAGTCTTTCAGTTAATTTCCTGTAAATTGTCACATGTGTCAGGATAACAAATTAGGTTCGAAAATAAGAAATAGGAGCAAATGTTTACACGAGAAAAAGCTTATAGGAACACTAGAAATGTGCAGAACTTAAAGGTGGGAAGAGTCGAGGGTCTTGGCACAGTTTTTGGTAGAGAAATGAAACCAAGAATTGAAATAATGGTGAGTTAGATGACAGGTGTGAAGTCTGGAGAGACTTAAAGTGGTAAAGAGGTCATGTTAAGTGAGGCTCTTAAGAAGTATTACTGAGGATCTGAAGTGATAGATAGTGGGTAAAGCAGCTGCCTTTCATGTGACAGACCTGAGGTCAATCCCCAGCATCCCATTTGGTGCCCTGAGCACTGCCTCAAATGATTCCTGAGTGTAGAGCCAGGAGTAACCTCTGAACATAGACAGGTGTAGCTCAACCCCCCCCAAATAAAGAAGTATTACTAAAATCTATGGATTGCATCTCCTTTAAATGTTCTTTAACAGATGTCAGTTGAGATTACATATTTTAAGAACTGTTGATTGTTAAACTGTGCATCATTAGTGATGAGACCATGCAAAACTTAGGCCATGGGACTCTCAATATATCACTGAATAATATATTTTTAGAGAATTAGAATGTCAATGAGCCCTGTGTACATTTAGATGTGTTTTATGAGAACCACTGATGTTTGTTCCAAACTGTTACTCTCTGTCATTGGAAGCAAGTAAAGAAGTTTCTCAAGATACTAAAAATGGACTTAGTATATAATCTAGCCATTCCACTTCTAGTATCTTTACAAAGAGTATGAAAACACTAATTTGGAAGAATGTCAGCTTGCCTGTTTGCTGTAGTGTCGTTTACATTAGTCATGGATATGGACGTAATACAAGTGTCCAATATTGAAAGCGTGGATTTTAAAAAGTGGTGGTATGTATTCACATGGCATAGTACTCAGATCTAAGAAAAGACAAAATATTGCCATTTGCAGCAACAAAGTTTGTTTGTTTCAGGGGAGGATACATGTTAAGCAAAATAAAGTAGAGAAAGAAGACAAGTACTGGATCGTCTCATTCATTTGGGGGATGCAAAGAAAAAGAGGAAAGGAACAGACAAAACCAATCCTTCGATTTAAATCACAAAATCAAGCCAAGGAGAAAGATCAGGAGGATTAAAGGGCTAAAAGTGTAGAGGCAGTCCAACAGGTAAGGGAACAAGTGCAAAAAAAAAGCACTCCTGAAACTAACAAAAATTATACAAAGCAAAGTTACATCAAATTTTTAAAATGAGGGAAATAAAGACCTTGACCTTGCATATAAAATATATTTATTATAGTGGTTATTTCAAAATATGTGCAATTATCAATTCATTAATATAATGAAATACATATAGGTGTCTAATATTTATATTAAAAGTAACATACTAAAGAAAGAACTTAAGTTATGAAACCAAATTCCCAGAGTTCTTGTGTCTAGCAGCTGAATGAGTCAAGCAAGTTAGTTTAGTTCACTTTCCTGAGTTTCTATTTCATCATCCACTTGCTAGGATGAACATGTAGATTATATGAGTCCAAACAGGCAAGACTCTAAGAACCAACCCTTTCAAACAGTAAGTTATTTATAAATGTTCATTTTTATTATTTATGCATGGTTTTCATCAGCATCTCACTAATATGCTACCTTAATATACAAGCCCCTGATAGTTTCACATTCTTCGCTCAAGTCACTCTTGGTCCCCTAGACCGATATTAACCATCCCTGTGGGCCTGCCTCAAACCTCATTTCCTCAATAGTTTGAACATGCTTCCCCTTAGAAGCAAGTTCATTGATTTTCATTTTTTAATTGATTTCTTTATTTAATAACAATATTATGTGGTTTCCAGGTAGACCTACACAGCTCCATATGCATGTAACTGTCACCAGTTCGACCAGCTAAGCTCTAGACCATTCTGCCACCAAAAAAGATACCATGTCCCCTCCTCCCGCCTCAGGCACTCTTCCCTTCTAGAAATCACCCTGGTTTTCACCATGTCTAGAAATTAGTTGCATTTTGCTTATTAATTTGTTAGTGGCGTTTTTGAAATAGTTCACTGGGATTTATCTTTTCTGTTGAGTATTGTTCTCCATGCTTCACTGAGACTAAGCATGTCTTTAACAGCAAGTGAATCAGACTTTCGGAGTTCCTCTATCCAGTCCCCAAGTGAATGAACACATACTGAGTCAAGAAGAACATTCTTGGACAAGCATTGGGTGAATCAATTAACTCGCTTCTCATTAACCTCTAGCTCATTTTCACCAAACCTGCTGCCAAATCCAAGAAGTGACCACACTATTCCCCAGAAGTGTAACATGCAATGACTTTGAATGTTGTGTGCTTATGATCGGAATGACTGTTCATCTGAAATGTTCTTAGCTGGATGGCTCTCTTAGCTGGAAAGCAGACCTTTCCGAGCCTGAGCATCCGTGTGGCCTCTGAGACAGGGCCTAGATTTAGAAGGTCGAAACGTGTCCTTGAGCTCTCTCCTGGAGGCCACGATGGGAAGGTCGTTTGCCTTCTTCGAGTCTTACTTTTCTGAACTTGAAAACAAGAATCCTAAAATGTTGGCCACTTCGGTCTTGGTGCTGAGACTGAAAGCTCTAACGTGTGGGAAAGGTCTTTGAAATGCTAAATAAACCAGCTTAGCAATTGTTCCCATTCTCTCCAATATAAGAGCCCACCCAAGAGAAGGGGCTTGGCGAAGAGGCACAGGCCACTGACCTCACAGCCTGTGTTTGGACAGATTCTCATTCACAGGGAGCTTGGGAGCCCGCAGGAATGACAGCACCGGGGTGGTGGGTGTGCGGCCGAAGGGTGGGCGAGAGAGGAACAGTTGGCAACGAAGAAAGAAACATCGAAGTTTTCGCTAATAGCAAGCAAGGGTCCTGGCTTCCGAGCACATAAGTAAACAGTGAAGCGTGTGACCTGAGACCAGCTGGGGGACCCCCAGAACAAAAGCAGTGAACAATGCAGCTTTCAACTCTGCTGCTTTCTGGGGCTCACTCAGGCCTGCGCTGCTGCAAACAAAGGAGTCGGGGTCCTGCTTGGAAACCCAGCTCCCAGGCAAACAGCAGCCCACCCGGACCAAGCCCGAAGACAGCAGCCTGATGCTGAGGGCCTTCGTTGCTTTGTTTTGAATTAATTAGTCTTTTACTCACCCATCTGAGTCTCCAAGAAATCTCTTTGGCCAGCTTTTCAAAACCCAGCTCCCCTTTCCATGGACCACATAAGTGAATACATCACATCTGAAGGGGTTGGGGGGGGGGGGGACGGGTTGGCTCGCTGCCTTGGCCATGTGGTCAAATAGGCCTTTGAAGAGCTCCTTAAAAAAAAAAAAAGAAAAATACAAGTGTTTATTGAATGACTGCTATTCATTCAACAAACATGTAACAAGTGCTTACTGCACGCCTAGGCTGGAGGGTTGGCGTTAGAGACACAAAGAAGAATGAAACCCAAACGCAGAAGGAGGGTGTGGGGAACATGGGTGGGAGGTCAGAGGTCAACACAAGTTAACACAGTGCCCGCTGGAAACTGCTAACTCTGCACGCCGCAAGCGGATGTCTGGTGAGCTCCAGGAGGAAGAACACTTCTCCCAGGCACGACCAGGAAAGACCTGACCTCACAGCGGCCTAGGAGGGCAGAATGTCTCAGACTTGCCTCCCTACCAGCCTGCCCTGTTCAAAGAAGGGCTGACCGTGGAGAACAGACCTAGGTGCCAGGCCCTGCTCAGGCCCTTTTTCTCTAATTCACAGAGCTCTGAAGATTATAATGGGACTCGACAGTTGGGCTTAGCACATGGGGGTAGAATCTGAGAGTGACCCTTCGACATGCAAGCTGGGGTAGCGCCATCCCCTCGGCAGATGCCACACAGAACATGGACCTCCCAGTCTCTTCTCTAGTCTTTCTGCCTGTCTTTTTTGCCATGATTCCAGCTGCTGCTGTGACTTCTGCTAGTGACGCAGTGATGCTAGTGATGCCAGTGGCCAGGGGAGGGGATAGCTGGATTTCACATCATCTCTAGGCTCTTTCCTCCCAACCTTATGCTTTCCAGGAAAATGGCGGCGGCCACTCACTCACTTTGTAGGTAGGAGGTACTGGGAACTTCCGAGAGTATTTGGTTCTCCCCAGTCATTCTCCACACGGAGACACAAGCCCAAAGGAGGCAACATCTGTCCCAGAACATACAGTACATGGATGTAGAACCTGCCCCCAGAGCCTGATGCCTGCTCACAGGTCCACAACTTTCCCCACAGAGTCACTATGCTCACCCCAACTCCTGGCCAGGAGGAGAAGGAAGGGTTAGTTAAGGGATCCCTTCTGGCCCCTCAGCTGGGCTCAGCCCATTTTACCTGGTCTTCTGATCATAGGGTCATACTCAGGCTTTGGGTAGGCACTAGTTTCTGAGTGGACACGTTTTCCACTCACAGAGTGAAATAAAATACAGCTTTATAAATTATAATTTTAGCCTTATAATTTTTATAAATTATACATATCATAATATATATAATATATTCTATAGTATAAGCTTTATAATTTTTAATTCCATCAAACATATATACAAATTTAAAGATATGCAAACTTGACACTCATATAGAAATAAAATATTAGCAGAAGAGCAGCTTTACAGTTGGTAGGATACTTTCCCTTGCATACAGCCGACCCTGGTTCACTCCCTGGCACCTCACATAGTACCCAGAGCCTGCCATGTGTGATTCCCAAGCACAGAGCTAGGAGTAAACCCTGAGCATCACCCAGTATGGCCCCCCCAAAAAGCAAACTAATCCCAGCTTGAATCCTCATATGCCCAAGATTCAGAAACTTCTATGACTTCTTCAGTGGGAAAGCATGGAATAAGAGAACTGACCTAATGAGGTCATAGCTTATGGTGCCGCTGTATAGGCAGCCATCCTGGATATACATATTGATAATGAGTATACATTATAGTACATAGCATTGTCCTTCTAAAGATCTGTACTGTGTAGGGGCAAATATAAAACCCTGCAGCCTGCTTCCAGAGCCTACACTCCTGACGTTGGTGCTCTGCAGTCAACCTCCCATCTCTGAGGCTCTCTGCCTCTCCCACCCAAAACATGAGCATTTCTACCTAATCCTTCAGAACTCAGCGCCATTCTGAACACAGTGAGCCTTTGAAAGCACTTCCCTGTGCCTTACACGTGGCCAGCCCTGGCTCAGTCTCCAGCACTGCACTTCCAGAGGCCATTTTCGAGCACAGAGCCAGGAAGAGCCCATGAGCAACGCAAACCCATGACTTCCACCCGAAACAGAAAGTTCTTCCCAGAATTGTTGCTCTAAAACCTCTGCAGCTGGAGGGTGAGGTCCCAGAGGGTCTAGCAAAGGACAACACCAAAGGTCGGAACAGAGGGGTCCGGGATGTGTTGGGCTTGGGAGAGAAAAAGACGCAATCCCTTATCAACCTGTGTTTCCCAAGCCCTAGCTTGTGGCATTCTGGAGGCTTGGTGTGAGGGCAGGCAGGAATTTGGGGAGCAGAGGCTCCAGTTCGTCGTGACCCCATGCACACGATGCTTCTACTCTGGGCGCAGACCTGCCCTGGGGTGCACTTTTGTGGCTCAGAGGGCAGGGTTTGGACTTTAGATAATAATTGCATAGATTTGCTTAGTAAACACAGGGCAGCTGTAAGATAATTATATGTTCTTATGGAGATGGGGCTCAGTAATTACTTTCAGTGGCCCCAAAGTATTATTTAACACATATTCTGGCTTATAAGACAGAAATAATGATGAATTTGCTTGGTAATTACACAGCCATTACCCACTACATATCCTGCCAGTAGCTGATCCTTAGCCCGTCATTAGGGCTCTAGCAGTCGCTTTGGTAAATAATAAGTTCTTCTTGTTGGTCTCTAGGCACAGAAAGCATTATTAAAATACCGTTAGGGACATTTCTCCAAAGGACAAATACACCAGCCTATGTGAGAAGCCAATTTCCCTGGGGATAAATATTTTACTTTTAATCTTTCTGACAGGAGCAATTGAAAGGAATTTGTTCTAATCCAAGCATTCACTGTGCTGCCATCTCTTTAATGAAACTGAGCAAAAGAGCTTTCTATTCTGGAATCGCCAGCATCCCCATTTGAGAAGTGTCACTCCTTTCATTTAGTTCATGAGGGTTCCCGCTTCTCTCTCTTCTTTCTTATATTCCTCAGTAACACTATTTTATGAAAGAAGTGAGAAAGAAAGAAAGAAAGAAAGAAAGAAAGAAAGAAAGAAAGAAAGAAAGAAAGAAAGAAAGAAAGAAAGAAAGAAAGAAAGAAAGAAAGAAAGAGAGAGAGAGAGAAAGAAAGAAAGAGAGAGAGAAAGAGAGAGAGAGAGAAAGAAAGAGAGAAAGAAAGAAAGAAAGAAAGAAAGAAAGAAAGAAAGAAAGAAAGAAAGAAAGAAAGAAAGAAAGAAAGAAAGAAAGAAAGAAAGAAAGAAAGAAAGAAAGAAAGAAAGAAAGAAAGAAAGAAAGAAAGAAAGAGAGAAAGAAAGAGAGAAAGGAAGGAAGGAAGGAAGGAAGGAAGGAAGGAAGGAAGGAAGGAAGGAAGGAAGGAAGGAAGGAAGGAAGGAAGGAAGGAAGGAAGGAAGGAAGGAAGGAAGGAAGAGAAAAATAGAAAGAGAAGAGAAAAATGAAGAAATAAAAAGCAAAGCCAAGAAACGAAGAGGAAAGGAGAGGAAAAAGTAAAGAAGCCAAGCAAAGGGAGTTAGACAGACCTGGCCTGGCTTGGCAAATGAGAAAGGAATCATTGACATTTGCAGGAAGGTTGTTCTTTAACTCCCCCAAAGAGTTATGCCCAGTTTAGGAGGAGCCACGGATCTGGCACCATCAGTCTGTGGTGGGCTGGGTCAGCACACTGGGTGCCAGGGCAAACCATGTCCTTTAGAAGGATGACGATGGCAGGGAAGATCTGGCACTCTGGGAGAGGGGGCACCTGGCTCTCAGACCCCTCCTGGCAGAGGAATATACACATGCCAGCAAGAGAGAACCAGTCTCAGAATCAGCTTCAGCCTTGAAAAGGACTTTTAAGAAAACTTCCTTCCTTATTCAGTCAGTAATTCCTAGGACCAGGGTGCAGCTCTCATTGGCCTTAGCTCAGCCTCTTGTAGCAGAAGACATTGACTCTTTCTCATCAATCAAATTTAAAGGATTTAAGGAAGTTGGTCAACCATGATGGCTGTAGGGCAGGATAGGGTGTGGGCCCTCTGGAGCAAAGAACCCTCATTACCATTCCACTCAAGCCCATCTCATTTCTGGAAGGAACGATTCGGCACCAACTATGAACTCAATTCCAGATCTCAACTGCCAAAGCCAGTGACCAGTTCCAGAGTACTGTGTTTTGTTTTGCTTTGTTTTGTTTTGTTTTGTTTTTAATGAACTCCAGGACTCTGAATTTGGCTTTGGAATTGACTTTAGTTTGCAGAGAAGCCAGTGGGGAGTAGTTGGGGAAAACTTAGCGGGTACGATTAGAGAAACTGAGTTCAAATCCCAGCTTTGCCCCATTCGGGCTGGGCAATCTCTGACCACCACTCGCCTCTCTGAGTTTTGGTTTCTTCATTTATACAAGAATCAGAAGAGACTGAGTTTCAGTAGGTCAGAAGTCGTGCCTCTATTATTCACTGCTGAATCCAGTCCAATAATTGACACTTTTCAAATCTCTAACAAATGCTTTTAATGAATAATCTGAGGAAAACACATCACACATTTAATTGAATAAATTAACTCACTTTTACATAGTTAAGAAAAGATAATTTTTTTAAAAAATTCTTAAATAATCCAAAAGATTTAGCTTAATAATCCACTCAATGCAGTGTTCTCATAATGATACTGAAATCAAAGAGGTAGTTTTATTACTCCTGATTGTCCAAATATTGCCATAATGAATGCATAAAGGGAGATGCTTTAATAGTGCACTTTAAAATATGTACTTTAATTAAATATACAAACTTCTATATCCACATTATGTATTTTTCAAGTATTACTATATTTGATTGTAATTATGAAACCCCTTAAACATTTTGTTGGAGATGCTTTATCAAAGTTTCCAAGGAGATGTTGATTATACCAAACTTTTTACTTAGACTTAACCTTAAGACTGTTGCTCTATAACATTTGGGTTATCTCACAGGGTCATTGTGTGTGAGCAAGGAATGTCAGTATTGTAAACCAGAGATACTTGATTTAAAAAAAAAAAAGCTATTCTCTAGCTTGCTGTTCTCTTGGTGTGACTATTTAGCTGTGTGAAGGTCAAGAGATCTGATTACAACCCAGACCTCTTGACGCCCAGGCCCCAGTCATCTGTAGCTTCACCTAACACAAAGATTTTGTTTGATTGTTAGTTTCTCAGCAAAGGGTTTGAGTACACATAGGGTAGGATAAGAAAAATAGAGGGCTTGGAGCCCTGGCCACCAAAAGCACAGTGATGGAAATGAGAACTGAAGAGCTGACCCAAAGTGTCACAAATCTTTGGATCCTTTCTGAACTTGGAGGCAACTAGTTGACAGCATGAGACCCGAACACCCAAACATAATTGACTCATAGTCTTTTTCTCCAGAACCCATTTCTTCCCTCTCCTAAACTGCCTGTTAACTATTGCCACTTTTCCCCCTCATTCATCTCAAGGCACCATGCTTTGCTTCCAATCTTTACTGAGTTTCAGATGAGGAAGGGAAATACATATGATGTCTACTTCTGACAGCCTACCCACAACCTACCCATGTCCTAGATTATCATAAGCAGTCTTTCAATCTCAATGGGAGAAGGAGAGGAGATAAGTACTATATCGTATTCAACTCTATAATGAAAAGAGGAATATGGAAGGGGGTTTCCAGGAAAATGAGAGTTTGAGAAAGGCCTGAGAATGTACTTGAACTTGAGAAAAGGGCTATGGATCATGTGTCTGTTGGTTTTCCCTGTTCCACATTTGTTCATTCTTATTCTGTAATGGGATCCTCATATCCTTTGGGGGAAAGACCCTGTTCTCTGGCTTCACCGGTATACAGAAACCCACACATCTCAAAAATAATGGAAATCCCATCCCCTCGGCTTCAGTGATTAATATATAAGTGGATGTGTATGTCCCAAGATGAGTAAATCAGGCCCTTCCCATAGATTATGAGAAAGGAGACAACCTCTGTGTATACAATAGTAAACCAGGTAGACATACCCAGCCTGGACCTGTCAAGTGCCAGGACCTCCTGTGCCTACCTCAAACTGAAGCCAATATGGAAGGAAACATAGTCTAGACATGAGAAAGCAGACTACGATCAAGTCCTGGAAAAATCATTTGAATCCTGGATCCAGGGGTGCCTGACTTTGAAGTCAAATGGTCCGGGATATTAAGTTATATGACTCAATAAATGTATTTTTATGCTTAGAGCAAATTGAATTGGACTTCTACTAATTGCAGTGAAAAGAGTCACTTCTCCTAATTGCAATGAAGAGAGTCCTAACGAATTAAGCCACGATCACGTATGGAATTAGTAATACAGACACGGAGAACGATATGAGCAAAGGCCTGGAGACAGGGTTGAAACTCTCCTAGTCTTCAAGAAACACAGAAGGACCCAAGTGGGAACTGGCAGAAAAATCCAGGTATGCGGGAACCTGTGATTGATATCTCCAAGCCCGCTCAGATGGGACTGGTCCTCCTCTCCCCAGTTCCTCAGTTTTCAAGTAGCTTGGCAGTCACACCCACAAACTGCCCCCTGCACCATGTAATCTCATCAACAGCCAAGATCCAGAGACTTTGAACTGAAGCTCCTGGAAGAGAACGACACAGAATTTCCTGCAGCGGCCATGTGACCTCTTATACTGTAGACCACTTAGGTAGCAAAAGTAGCACACGCTTGTTTGGTTTTAAGATATTTGCTCATATTCTCTTATATACGGGCTTAAATGGCTCCAGAATGAAATTCAACAACCTCCACACACTTCCCTCTTATTGTGATGGGAAGGTGCTCAGTGGTGGTAATGATGTTTGAGTATTATCTGGAATGAACTATTGCGAACTACTCTATGTAAATAAAATATATAATTTTTTTTTTTTAAAAAAAGAAAGAAACACAGAAGGGACACTGTCTGGAGGGGAGTGGAAGTGTAGAAGTGGCAATTTATAGAACACAAAGTGATAGGAAGAGGGATTTTGCGCTTCCATTTGGACTTCAGAGAACCAAGACGCAGAGCTGACGGGTAGCAAATGCATGCCCGGACCCCAAAGCATGTCATGCATTGGCTGGTCCTGTTTCTGCTCGCCTCATTCAGGGAAATCCCTACCACAGGCCAGATGCTGCACATCTGTGGTTAGCATTGTTCCTTTCAAGAATAACACAGACTCCTCTCCAGGCAAGTCACACGTTTTCATTAGCTGTGGTCAGGAGGCCAAGCTGCTCTCTCAGATGAGCTTCAACTGACAGGCTGCCCTAGGCATGCCTTTCAGGGGCGCTGATTCATCTCTGCTGTCGGCTGGCTGGTGCAGGGCGGGGGGGTGTGCACCTGTGTCCCGGGCTGACTTCAGAGAGAGGAGACACAAGAGACCACACAGGGCTCCAGCTGCCTCGGCAGACAGCAGACTGTGGAGCACTGCAAATGCAGCTACGCCCGGCGGGCAGTCAGTGGCGGGGTTCAGTTCCTGAGAACCCCCCGTGGGGACTCTTCCTCTGCACTCTGGCCATGGTGATGGCAGGGGTTGATGAGAAACAAATGACATCTGGGTTGGATTTGGTCCCTTCTTAGCCATCCACATGCCACGTTCTTCCAACACTGCAGAAGGCAAGTCACTCCAGAGAGGCTTTGATGACAGAGCCCCGAAAAGAGGCGGAGTGTGATTTTGTTGTACCCACTCTTCACTTTTTCACTTCTTGTGATAATTTGCCGGGCTCCCTGAGAGGGGCAGAGGAATCAAACCCGGATCAGCTGCGTGCAAGGCTACCGAGAGTATCTCGCCCGCACGGCAGAGCTTGGCAAGCTATCAGTCGTGTATTTGACATGCCAAAAACTGTAACAACAAGTTCACAATGGAGACGTTACTAGTGCCAGCTCGAACAAATCAATGAGCAACAGGATGACAATGACAGTGACAGTGATAATTTGACTATGTGCACTGGGGTGGAGGCTAGGGGATGGAGAAGAAGAGAGAAGGAGAGATAAGGAGGAAGAGAGAAAGAGATGAGTCTGGAGAACAATAGAATTCATGGGATTCTCTTTCCCTCCACTCACTAGATAGGAACTTCTGAGTAACCATGAGTGGGGGCAGAAAATCAGTGTTTCATTCCCCATGTCCTTGGTCCCTGTGGTCCATTGCCTAAATTTCCTACCTTGCCGTATATAATTGCCCCAAGGACTAGAGCTAGCTGCTCCCCTGAAGAAGACCAAATTTAAGAAGTTTAATTCAACAGAGGTGACTGACTTGTCCAGGCTGGATGCAGTCTGCCCTGGGGAGCTCTCTAATGATAAGGAGTAAATGGAGGCTCCAGGATCTTATTCCTGAATGCAGCCAAATTAGGCAGGAGATGAAGCAGCTGCATGTCTCTCGGAGTCTCCCGGAATCCGAGCCTGAGATGGGCAGAAAGGGGGCGAAGGACTTTGGGAGTGGCTGGCCTTGGAATCACACCTGTGGGAGAGAGAGAGGCAAGGCTGCAAGGGGGGTGGAGGGAGAGGGTGAGCTGTATTGCAGAGCACACACAGGGACCCATTAGCCCCGACGCTGCAGCCAGATGCCTCCCTGAGCTGGAATGAGGTAGTTAGGCTCATGGCCGTCATGCTCAGGGATGCACACCTTGGTTGATGCTTGGATGCGGATACTCTTGAGCAGCATTGCTGGCAACGGAGAAATATTGTATCACAGGGCTCCTAGGGGCCCCTGGGTGGCGTCTCCCACCATCAGTCACAAGAAACCTAGAGCAGAGAGAGGCAAACCCGAGGTAAATCTTTTTAGTGTGGGAGGTGCCGGCTGGCTGTCATCGGGACTCTCTTCTGCGGCTGCAGCTCAGAAGTATCCAGAGCCTTCTATAAATAAATGAGTGTGACCCATGAAACTGGCCTCCCAAAGGCAGGCGGTAAACAAGATTCAGCCAAGAAGTTGTGGGACACAGCAGAAATGCACCATATGCACTTCTGTGTTCATTGCAGTATGATATAGAGAATGATTGTACTCGTTTGTGGGATATTTAAAATAGTATGAGACTAATATCCAAGGCAAAGAAAATCAAGGGCCAGGAGGACTGATCAATGGTTGGAAGCTTGGCACAAGTGTGTGTGTGGCAGGGAAAGGGGCAAGGAGAGGGAGGAGGGAGTTAGGATAGAGAAGGAATCCATATGACCATAATAGTTAAACATGATCACTCTGGACAAGAACTGAGTGTTGAAAGTAGGTAAAGAAATATACATGATAAACTTTCAGTATGTGCATTGCAAACTATAATGTCCAAAAGAAAAGAGAGGTAGAGAGAGAGAGAGAAAGAGAGAGAGGGAGGGAGGGAGGGAGGGAGGGAGGGAGGGAGGGAGGGAGGGAGGGAGGGAGGGAGGGAGGGAGGGAGGGGGGAGGGAGGAAGGGAGGGAGGAGAAAAGTGCCTGCCATAGAAGCAATGGGATGGTGGTAGGAGAGAAAATGGGGACATTGGTGGTGGGAAATGTACACTGGTGAAGGAATAAGTGTTAGAACATTTGTATCATTAAAGTCTATCATGAACGACTTTGAAATTGTGTATCTCACTGTGATTCAATTATAAAAAGAAGCCGTGGTATATACACACAATGGAAAACTATGCTTATGTTCTAAGAAAGAATAAAATCATGCAATTTTCAGCAACATGGACGGAACTAAAAGATACATTCTGAAGTTAGTCAGAATGAAAGGGACAGGTACAAACTGATATCTCCCTCCCTTCCTCTCCCTCCACCCCCCGTCCCTCATATCTGGGACTTAAACATACACAGTGAGATAGCAACAGAGATCCAAAGGCAACAGAGTGGAGTAACTGATCCATTATGATCCACACACACACAATTAAGTTGAGTGGGGGATGGAGGGAGGGAGCCAGTCTGGGTCTCCTGGGGTTGGGAGATGAGTCCCCTGGTGAGGGATGTGGTGTTGAAATTATGTGCATGAGAAATCATTATTGCAAACTAAAATAATATAATAATAATAATAAATTAGAAAAAAAAAAGTATTTGGCCTTGGGCCCCAGTGTGTGCCCTTGGACTAGAAGATGACAGGAGTGTCTGGGACAAACCCGGAAGGGACAGGAATCCCTGAGGGCTAATCTCAGTCAATGACCCTAATATAAATACAAAAGGCCAGGAAATAGGGGACTTTCTGTGAGTTCCAGTTCCCGGAGAAAATGAATGAAAATGGCAAACACACAACCAAGCTGCCACAGAGCAGATCTTGTGTCCAAAGCCATTTTATCACGTGACACAATCCTAGAATCCGTGACACATGCCAACAGAGCTACAATTAAATAAAGCCTACCTCAGCCTTCACTTCAGAGGAGAAAGGCCCTCCAAGGCCCCTTACAGCTCCTGTGGCCTCCCTGGCCACCTCACTGAGCAGGTCTCCACAGTGACGCTGAGGAGACACACGGCCCCAGGTGTGTCCAGGGACGCGTTTCTGCCACTTACCCGTTCAGGGAGCGGCCATATTGCCTTTGGACTCCTAAATTTCTCCAATTCTCAGATAAAAGCAAACCCTCTCTAGGTATGTCTGTGAGGATGAAAGTGCCACAATGTTTACCAAGCCCGAAACAGGTGGACACCGTCCCTATACCAGAGTCACAAAGATCATCTTCTGGATTCAGAGCTAAAGGACACACGAATGCTAGGAGTGACCTGATGTCACTGCCACGTCTCTGGGCCAAACATTTACCCTCAACAAGTATGTCATTGGCAGAGGGAACCTGCCGCAGCTCAAGTGGATGAGGTAAGAGTTTTCCTATCTCCTGTCATTAAAAAAAAAAAAAATAGAAAAATGAGATATTGTGTTGGTTATCTACCACCACATAACTCAGCGATGTAAAGCAGCAATTGAATGGCCCCCAGCTTGGTGAGTTGGCCAGGTGGTTCTTCTGCTGGTTTCACTTGGCCGCACTCACGTAGCTTGTTACTTGTGACTTGGCTCTGGGCTGAGCACAGCTGAAACAGCTGGGAAAGAGAGCTGTTTCATGAGAACGAGCACAAGCATGCAACCAGTCTTCTGTATGCGTTGGGATGGCTGGGGTTCCACTGGCCTCCACAAGATACTTGACCCAATCCAGCCTCATTGTGGAAAGGAATCACACAAGGGTATGAGCACCAGGAGGAGAAAACTCATTCGGAGCCATCCTTTTAATTAGCTACTACAGCTTTTGCATTTTATTTTCAAGATTGTACTAAAGTAACATGGATTTATAGCATAATAAGCATTACAAATAACGTAACATATGCCATGTTATATAACAAATGATGCAATGTTATGATTATGGGATTCAGGTGCAAAGCACTATAAATCAGCACCTGTAGATGCTACATTACGTTCGTGCTCACTGCTAAAAGTCTGGTTTCCATCTTTCTTCATAAACAGACCCCTCGTATCATATTTACCGTCCTCCTCCCTCTTCCCTCTTGGAAGCCCCTATTTCACTCTTAAAATTTAAGAACTTGTTTTGTCTTTGTTTTATTATTAGTTTTTGCTATCTTCTAGATATGACTGAAATAATATGAATATATTGTATAAATATAATAATATAATATAAAGAAATAATAAATGACTCTCCATCTAACATTTCACTTAGCAAAATAGTCTCTAATGTGTATGTGAGAAAAAGAGATAGAAAGAAAGAAAAAGAGAGAGAGAGAGAGAGAAGAAAATGCTTGCCATAGAAAAAGGGGGGAGGAAGTGGGGGAAATTGGGGACATTGGTGATGGGAAATGTGCACTGGTGAAAGAACAGGTGTTGGAACATTATATGACTGAAACCCAATCACAAACAACTTTGTAACTGTGTATCTCACTGTGATTCAATTAAATTAATTAATTAATTAGATAAATAAAAATTTAAAATACCCTCTACTATTGCAATAACATCTGTTATTACAATGAAGTACACATATGTTTTATATGTAGAAAATAGTATTTGATCCACAGATACTTCTCTTTCTTTCCCCCTCCCGCCACTTCTTGTTTGGGGCCCACATAAGTTGTGTTCAGGGCCTAGTTCTGCCCATGAGCATGGTGCTGGGAGTGGGTATAGGGAATGGGGTTGCCCACATGGTTCTTAGGGCATGGTTGAGCCTATGCCTCCGACATACAGAACACGTATTTTAGCCTTTTGAATTCTCTCCGTGGTCCCTGAACCCATAAACATTAAATGCTCTTAAGAAAGCTGCTAAAAAGTGAACCATGGGGAAGTGCCTGGTAAACTTGCACAAAAGTACATTTATCTGACATTCCACCCAGAACACCATCATGGCTTTTATCTCACAGCTTTAGATTGCTCTGATTCACATCTCACTGGTCAGAAGCCAGGCACACGACCCCAGCATAATTACAAAGGCATCTGAGAAACGTAATCCCAGAACAGGAAAATGGTTCAGATCTCACAGAGAATCTTTCTCTCCTCTCTCTCTATCACACACACTCTCTCCCCATCCCTCTCTCCCTTCCTCCCTCTCTCCTCTCTCTCCATCTCTCTTTACCACTCCATCCCTCTCTCCCTTCCATTCCTCTCTCCCTCCCTCCCCTCTCTCCATCTCTCATCTCTCTCCTCTCTTTCTCCCTCTCTCATCTTCTCATCTCTCTCCTCTCCCTCTCCCTCTCCCTCTCTCCCTCCCTCCCTCCCTCTCTCTCTGTCTGTCTCTTTCTCTCTCTCTCATCACATCTGATTGTGCTCAGGGGTTACTCCTGGCTTACTCTGAGCAATGCCAGCACCTTACCTGCCTTATCTGCCGTATACTGCCGTACTATCTCCCCCTCACACAGAATCTTAATAGACAGATACTAACAGACAGGTATTGCATCTGTCTCCACAGAGTCCGCCACACTTTGGAGGCTCACTGTGGTATTCTCCTTTGCCTTTGGTGTTACTGGCTGACAAGGAGCTGCTGATGAGGGAAGGTAGAATCTGTGGAGACTTGATTATTGACCAGACCTGGAGAAGGAACAACCAAGCCAAGTGTTATACCAAATACCCAAGATTCTGAACATGGGTCCCCCCGTTATCTGACTATATCAGAGGGTGATATGGTCCTGTGTGTTGCTTATCTTTAGTTACCTTCTGAAAAGACGATGTAAGGAAAGGATTGGCCATACTGTTTTTCTAGTGAGTAGCATCTCCCAACTCAGTCATTCTGCCTCAACACCAGATGTCTCTTTTCATTACTTAAATAAAGGTCTCGCTTCTTGGACACTGGGGGTAATCCCTACATCTCACCAGAAATATTCTGCATAGATTTCCCATCCCCATACTTTCCCCCTTTATCCCTGGTCCCACAGTCCTTTCCCTGTAAGTCCTTTCCTTGCATGGTACATCTGCACTGATTTTTGACCAGGTATACCTCCCTTCCTTCAAGAAAGGATCGAGGAAGTCCTCACAAATGATGGAATTGGAAAGTAGGAAGGAGGGCAAATCCATGAAGGCATTATGATAGTAGAGCAAGCTAATAAGAATCAGGAGCAGACAAAAAGTATTTAATAGGCAAGCCCAACAGAAATTGATCTTCATAACTACCCTGGACTGTCTTGTCAGTTTTTCAGGACCAGTGCAAAATGAAAATGTGGGAGTCCAGTTCAAAACCCAAAGGACAATATTTAAAACAAAAATTGGGGGAGAGCATACCTGGCCATTTTCAGGGCTTACTCCTGGCTGTGCACTCAAGAATCACTCCTGGCAAGCTCAGGAGACCATATTGGGTGCTGAGGGTTGACTCTAAGTCAGGTGTGATGAGACAATCACCCTACAGACTGTATTATTGCTCCACCTTCTCTCATCACTTTCCATGGTGTTTTTTAATTTGTTATTCAAGTTATTCTAAGTAAGATAAACTTAAATTTTTATTCTTAGCATAAATTTTATCATTTGTCTTTTATTATTTAATGTCTATTTTAAGTGCAAATATAAAAGTATTTAACTCATGTTTGGAGTAGTACAAAATGCACAATTCTATTTTCATAGGTCCTACATGCATATATATTTTTTCTTAACAGATGAGTGGGTGGACTGAGCAAAAATAACTTGCAACACATGAACATTCTACTAAGACTAATAAATAGGGACAAGATAAAAGGGGAAAAAATGTGGGTTGTCTCCATGCTTTTTTTTCAGATTCTAAAGTTTGCTTTTAACCTAAGTAAGAATATGATAGGATACATGGTTGACTATTTCATAGACCACCATCATCTTTTCACAACTAACATTCTGGTTCAAATGGAGAACATTTGGAGTTATCAATGACCCCACTTCACCAATGGTAGACATAACACACTTGCTTTGGTCTCACTTACCTTGTAGTCTCACTGAACGCTTCTGTGTTCTAAGACAAAAAGGAATTTGTGCTTGGGGTATATCAGAAACACTATAACTAACTTGGCTCTGAAGCATGAAAGACAAGATTATGAGGCATAGTTCTGCTTGCACATAAAGTCCATTGTCCAATCAAACTACAAAACTCAAAGTCAAAGGTAAAATTATGAAGAATTTCAGATAATTATAGCAGAGCGTTAAACCAAGGCTTCAGGACTCTTTGCGTTCTCTTAGCCATTAAGAATTTTTGTAGGTGCCTCCAACCAAACACATCTGAAACCAATATCCTGGTCTATTTACTATCACCACCACCAAATAGTTTATTCATCTCCCCAATCTCAACAAGCCATTCTACCCTCTAGCTGAAATCACATATTTTGTGAATCTTGCTCTCTCCCTTGCCCCTAATTTCTTCCCTCCATCACATCCAACTGATGGCCAAGTTCTGTTGTTTATAATCTCTCAAACATTTCCCCAATCTGTCTATTTTTATCGCCACTACTCCATCAACTCTTTTCTAGATAACTCTAATAACCTTTCATTAGTCTCCCGCTTCTTCTTTTGGCCCTGGGAATTCATTCTCCACATAGTTTTCAGAGTAATGAATCTAAAGTGAAACTGTCTCCATTTCACTCTTGGAACTGAAATAACTTTCTTAACAAATTCTTTCTGACCCTTCAGTTATGACCAAAATGTTTCTTCCTAAGAAAGGCCTTTCTGAAACATCTAATGCAAAGGAGACCTTTCCAATGCTAATCCATTCTATCTCTCTTGGAGACAATATTCTCTTCCTTCCCCACACTTAGCCACCTCTTGAAGTTGGACATTTGTAGATATTTATTGAGCTAGAGCTCAATATCAAAGGAATTAAAGATTCTGTTCCATCACTATTATATACCCAGCAACTTGTGCAGGTTTTGATCCTTACTGGATACTTATATTTTTAAAAAGGAATGAATAAATGGATTCATGAAGTGAAAGAGAACAAAGAATTTAGGTTAACTCCCATCACGGGGAGCTAGTGGTGCTCAGAAGAAACTCACAGAGGGAGGAACACTTCGAAGAGGGAAATAATTAATTTGGAAGGAGAATGATCTGATGCAGGTGGAACGGCATTGCAAGTTATTAGACATAAGCATGAATAGTAAATTCTGGTAGAAACTAAGGAAATCAAATCATCACTTTAAAAGTGAACAGGGGGACCAGAGACATATAGCACAGCAAGTAAGGCTCTTGCCTTGCATGCAGCTGACACAGCTTTAATCCCTGCAACCTCATATGGACTCCTGAGCACCATCAACAGTGATCCCTGAGCACTATAACAATATCATTAACGTTGTCTAATTCTGCTGGTAGAGCATGATAACACGACAAGTAAATGATAGTATCTAATGTTCGTCTAATGCTGGATTAGGGAAAGACAGTCAGGGAGACTACCCGGAAGTGTTGGTCCTTGACAGGCTGACAGATTCAGGAGGGAGGCAGAGAAATTGGAAAGGGGCTTAGGGAAAAAGAAGTAGCAGGAACAAAAGCCAGGCGGAAGCTTAAACTAAGTTGAATTGGCATGTGACGTAATTTTTTGAGAACAGTCTGAGGATTTGGGACCCTGCTCCCATTGTCTTCCGGCCTCACAGGGGTGAGGAGCCACAATCACCTGGCCATTTACAGCGTGGTTTACAGGGTCAAGCTGTGACACCGAAGGGACATCATTTTATTAGAAGCTGTGAGACTATTTACCAAATTTTCTAGAGCAGGGTTTTGCCCAACCTTGGATCTGTGGGTCAGCCAGTATTTACCAAGCAACATGTAAATTATAGTAAAAGAGACTTGCCAGAATCCATTGTAGGAAGGAAGGGTGAATATTGCCATGTGAAACTTTGCTTCCAACACCTTCACACTAGTACTTGGGTCACAGGCAAGAATACTTTATTTTCTTTTTATCTTCTTTTTGTTTTTGTTTTTGAGCCACACCTGGCTACGCTCCTGGCTCTGCACTCAGGATCACTGTTAGCAGTGCTCAGAGGACTGTATGGGATGCTGGGGATCAAACTCTGGGTCAGCCAAATGCAAGGCAAATGTCTTACCGGCTGAAGAACTGCTTCATCCCCAGTCAATCATCCCCAGGGATATTTCTCAGAGGAGCCTGACTCAGATATACTCCAGGGAAAATGACTTTATGAGAGTGAATACCTTGGAGGTAAGGGCTAATTGGAAGCTTTCTTAAGATATGATATGCAGATAAACTAGAATCTTCCAATTTGGGGTCTTTGAGTTTTTTTTAATTGACTCACCACGAGATAGTTACAAAGCTTTCATGTTTGTGTTTCAGTCATAAAAAGATCAAATACCCATCCCTTCACCCATGCACATTTTCCACCACCAAAACCCCCAGTATCCCCCCACACACACACAACCCTTCCCCTGCCTGTGTGGCAGAAAATATCCACAATACTCTCTCTCCACTTTGATTACATTCAATACTTCATCACTAGTCCTACCATTATTATTTAAATTTTCCTGCCACCACTCAAACTTGCCAAAAAGGCAATGCTAGACAATTTGTTTTGTATTGCTTATTATGAGTAGCATATAATGTCATTGTGGTCGCGTGCATCTGGAATTCTAAAATTTTAATAATTAAGGTCCAGAGAGATCTCTGCAGCCAGCTGCTTGGTTCTGAGATTCGTGTGTGTGTCTCTGAATCATAACCTTTAATGATCTTAATAAGTAGCCGGGGGCAGTTGGTGGGCATCATCTCAGGCTCCCATTGGGGCGAGGGGAGGGGGACGAGAGAGGCAGATTCCTCCCCTATCCCGTGAGATCTGGCATTTGCCATTACTGCTCCTGCATACCTGGGCTTTTCATTGAGTTCTGGAACATGGCAGCCACCAGGATTCCTAGGGCACAGGCAAAGGGACAGTACCTGCTCCCGTATGGAGTAGCCCGGCCAAAGTGACCTATTGCAAAGTTCGGAGGCATCTCTGCAGCGGGCTGCTCGATTCTGAGATTCATTTGTGTGGTGGGTCTTTGGGTTTTTAAAGGCATGTCAAACTACATCACGCTAATTAGTGAGACTGTTCCTTACTGTCCACTCCATCGGTCTCATCTTCCTTCTATCCGTGGCCAGAGTAGATCCATCCACGTAGATTGACAAAATCCCAAACAAAACAGGCTGCCATGTGATCCTGGTGCTCAGAGCAGGCAAAACTACGCCGCTCATCAAACTTAAGGTGGATTCCGGGATGGATGGACCACACTTGGAGAAGCTTGGACTCCGAGATACAGATGTCCAGACCTCCCTCCCATCCGTGCCTGGAAGAGCCTAAAGAGCTCGGGAAGAGCCAGTCACTGCTCAGCCAACTCCGAAAATTCCCAGGGTCCCAGCTGCCAGGTCAAGATCCTCAGAGCCAAGAGCTCCTGCTCTTCCCCACCCCTGGAGAGCCACAGCGTCTGGGTCAGTGCAGAGGCCGCTGAGCAAACACCCAGTGGGCCTCCAGGCCCCGCCTGGCTCGTTTCACTGTGGGAGGTTAGTTTCCTTTCCTCGTCCCTGTCTTCTCATTAGATCATCCGGCTGCTTCCTACAGCCGCCTGCTGGGTGACTGCTCAGGGAGATCGGCCTCTCGGCCCCCAGCCAGAACGCTGTGAGGGAGGACTCCTCCCTCTGCAGCAAGCACTCGGTGGGATGCCCTTGCTGGCCTCCAGACCCTCAGGACAACGGAGTGGATCCGAGGGTTTGTGCGCCACTTCCCCTTTCGGGAACCTAAGGCGGTGGTCCAAGCTAACTGCTCCTGGCTGCAGTCTGGGGGGGGGGGGGCTCTGATGGGGGTGGGGGGGCAGAAGGAGAGGCCAGGGCTCAGAGAGGCAAATTGCTGACCCAGCGATACCTTCTGCGGTCTTGGCTCTTGACCCACACACAACTTTCCCGGTAATCCTTTTGTTGCCACACCTTCAAACCACCCAGCAAGAAAAGGGGGAAGCCGTCTCTCTCTCCGGGAAGCCCTCGGGTCCTTCCACAGAATTTTTGTGGAACGCAGAGAGCGAAGGTGACTCAAGTGTTTAGCCTGTGGGAGTTGATGTGCATATGAGGTCTCAAGAAGGTCGGGCTAGGCTTCGGGCTCCACACTGAGGCATACAAGGGCTCACGAAAGTCCAGGCCGGCTTCCAAGTCCACACAGAGGGAGTCAGTCGAAGCAGGCAGCACGTGCTCAGGGCAGCTGAGCCCAGGGGAGTCTGAGGTGAGACACGGGTCCAGAGGAGTGAGGAGGAAGAGGTTTAAGAGATGGCGTCGAATGTGCTGTTGGGGTGTCCAAGCATAGGATGGACTGGTCTCAAGGGGGAGGCTCATTCGGACAGAAGCTCCAGCATGAGGCAGTTCTCCAGCATAAAGAGTTTCTTCCCCAACCACTCCCTGGAGGGGAATATAAACAGCATCCGGTCACCTCATGATTCCCTTTGTGACTAAAGCTGAGGAGGGAAATGACCATGGGCTCACCTCAGGCTCTGCCTGGACCATCCATCTAGAAGCCTGGGAGCAGCCCGCAACTGGTGTCCCTCATCACAGCCGCTCCAGAAGTGGAAAATGCAACTGAGCAACATCTCCTCCTCCCCAAGAGAACAAAACGGTCTTCATGTGCTCCTCTCCTTCCTCCTCAGGCCTCCCCCCTTTAGTCTCTCCCAGAGATAACTAGGTGGGCTCCGTGTGTGGTTCAGTTGCTGCAGGTAAGTCTTCCTGACAGAAACACAAAGGTCCTTGAAGAGAGGAGAGGAAGGAGCAGAAAGTAGAGAAAACCTCCGAGGTGTGACAAGAATCCAGGGAATGAAGGACCAGCTAGACTCACAGTTTGATTTCACCACCTCCTCAGCCTGCCAGCTCCTAACGGATGGGGCAGTTTGATTTGTGCCTTTCTCACATTAAACCTGCACAGCCTCAAACCACGGCTTCTGCCTACACCTAATTTCATCTGAAGTTGACTGTCAGGGCTCGGCAAGTTGGAAAGAATGGAATACTAAAGAATAGAGGCTGGAGAGACACTATCGCAGGCAGGACATTTGCTTTGCACATAATCAACCCGTGTTCTATCCCCAGCATCACATATGGGCCCTTGAGCACTGTCAGGAGTGAATCCTGAGCACAGAGCCAGCAGTACATCGTGAGCACAGCCAGGTATCAGTCAAACCCAAGAAATAAAGATAAGCATAGAGCAAGTTCAGTAAACAGGCTACCCAGAGGTCTTCCAGCCGCAATGGAAGGAACCCATCGAGGCCAAAACAACTGTTTCCTGCTGGTTGCTCAAACCGTGCATGGGGACCAATGTTCACAAAATTCCAGCAGCCATAGTTAGTTTCTCCTAATGTTCCTGCTAAGTTTGGCAACTTTTTTTTCAATCTCTAATGTCCTAGTCATGTCCACCCCTTATGATTCTTCTTGGGAGTGTCCTTTTGATTCAGAGGTTAAAAAGTGGAAAGAGGCTGGAGCTATAGCACATCGGGTAGGGCATTTGCCATGCAAACGGCCAACCCGGGTTCAATTCCCAGCATCCTCTATGGTCCCCTGAGCACCGCCAGGAGTAATTCCTGAGTGCAGAGCCAGGAATAACCCCTGTGCATCACCAGGTGTGACCCAAAAAGCAAAAAAAAAAAAAAAATGTGGAAAGAGAGTAGTGGCAAAATGGACCTCTTGAACAAAGAGGTCCATTGCTTAGTAGTATAGAAATGGGAGGCGGGGGAAATCCAGGGATAAGATGCCTAATTCCTCATCTTACAAAACTCAACAACAACAAAATCCAACAATGCCATACAGAAGTAGGATGAGGAGACAAACAGACACTTTCCCAAAGAAAACATACAGAAAAATTAAGTTATGGAATTTGCTCATACATGCACAGACATGAAGAGAATCATGCTGAGTGAAATCAGTCAGAGGAGAGGGACAGACAGAGAATGATTGCACTCATTTGTGGGATATTAATAAAAACACATAGTATGTGAACAATGCCCAAAGGCAGTAGAAACAAGGGCCAGGAGGACTGGTTCATGGTAGGAAGCTTACCACAAAGAGGGAGGGGGGAAAGCATTAGGACAGAGAAGGGACCACTATGACAATGATAGTTGAAATGATCACTCTGGACACAAACTGAGTGCTGAAAGGAGGTAAAGTGAGAAGTATGGTATCATTTCAGCAACAGTATTGCAAATCACACTACTAAACGGGGGGGGGGGGGAGAGAGAGAGAGAGAGAGAGAGAGGAGAAGTATCTGATAGAGGCAGATTGTGGGGGTGGGGTGGGGTGGGGGAGGCAGGTCAGAGGAAACTGGTGACATTGGTGGTGGGAAATGTGCACTGGTAAAGAGATAGGTGTTAAAACATTGCATTACTGAGACTCTCATAAACAACTTTGCAACTGTATCTCATGGTGATTCAATTTATTAAAACATAATTAAAATATTAGTAATGTTAACTTTCCAATTCTCTGTTAATAGGTAAAGAAGTAATAGGTTTTCTTAGATGATATCTCATGTATACATATAGAAATTAAGCTTATTTGTACATAAGATGACAAACAAAATTCTTAAAAATGATCACTAGTGGTCTGGAGAGATAGTACAGCAGGTAGGGAACTTACCTTGCACACAGCTGACCAAGGTTTGATTCCCAGCATCCCATATGGTCCCCCAAGGAGTGATTCCTGAGCACAGAGCCAGGAATCACCCCGAGCACTGCAGGTGTGGCACAAAAAAATATAATAATCACTAGTTTGGTTAATGATTGTCTCTATAGAACGTTTTCTGATATTGTTTTGTCTTACATGAAGAAAACCTGGAGGTCATAGTAATAGAGTTGAAATTGTTACTGTCTTTAGCAAAACTACCTAAGGCATTTTTAAATCATGCTTTGCATTTTTTAATGAACAGTAATCTACTAATAATATGCAATTTTTTCTCTTTCAGTTTTGCAATTCATACATTAAAAAGCCTAAAATTAAAAAATCATCAGGTCGGATCATCCTTACCTGCTTCTCTATTCAGAGGGCAGATAGAACATGATGAATGGAGTTTGCATGATTTGTGATTAATGTCTCTGCGTGGTTAGGGTGCACGCCACCCTAATAACTCCTATCTCATTCTTCCTGGGTCGGAGGGGGATGGGAATTATCCATTGACCTTGAGACAAGCAGTAGAAAAGGAAGTCAAACCTGCTCAAAGTAGGAAGTACAAATGCTAACTAAAATGCCCTTTGGCATTATAGGTCTTAGACCCTTTCAAAAATCAGGCTGCAGAATCTATAATAAGCTGCTGTAAAATGAATAATTTAAAGAGATGGCTTTAGGTGTTTTCTAAAAATGAGCATAATGCATCATGACCATTGGAACCAACAGTCAGAAAGAAGTTTACACGTTAACTGAGCTGATAAATGCTCCTGAGTATAATTTGTGCAGTCCAGGAATGATAGTAATAACTCTAACATATGAATTTATAGTGAGCAATGCTTGCTGTCTTGCATCTATAATATTTTGCTTAGTCCTCACTACAGCACATTGAAATCCACAGGATTTTCATTTGGACACAAAGAAACTGAGTTTCATTTTCCTAAAATTCAAAATTAAAATTTTGGGGACGGGGGTATTTTTTAAAATTAATGTTAGTTGTGTTAATACTAATAGTGTTAAATAATAAAAGGTTATGGAAGGGCCTAGAAAATCAAGTACACTCCTCCCCTCCCTTCACATTCATGCCTGACTTTCATTTTACAAGGGATGTTGAAAAGTGAGCTGAATAGATGTGGTTTCTCACTTCCAGATGATGCTAGTTGGATAAAGCGATGCCCATCTAACGAGTAGACACTTTCTCATCAGCAAAACGCCACATAGGGCATTGCTGACTCATAGTGAGCTTTGGTGCAAATTACAAAAAGCTACATTCTCTCTGAATTCATGCGATCTACACAGACACATCAATTGGTGTGCACATAGCGACTGGGCTTCCTCCTGGTTTGGAACTCAGGGAGCACTTCTGGTGGTGCATGGGAGGCCACAGGTAGAGCAGGGAATGGGGTCTGCATTGACCATATGCAAAGCAATTGCCTTGCCGCTGGCTCTCCCCTCTGCCTGGTGTACTTTCTCCACACATCCCTACACAGTCATTCCCTTAATTCTTCCTCAAATTCACCCTCTTAATCAGGCACACCTGAAATACATTACCCCAAAATCACAGCCCACTCTACCCAAAATTACCCCACAACCCAACACTTAGGACCTTCCTTACTCTACTCTGCTTTTTTAATTCATTCATTTAGTACAGTCATGTTCTCTAGAACAATAGAATATGAAAACGCTATTTTACTCTTGCAGGAAATGGGAGCTTCCCAGATTTGAGGTGATCAACTGTTTAAAGACTCACTTGGATACAGAATTAACGTAAGATGAGAGCAGGGGACCAATCTGAGTTGCAGTGATGATCAATTTTCCCCTGAGCCTAGCTTTGCTTCCTACTGCCCCTGTACCCCTACCCTGTCTGGACCCTGCCCAACTGGGAGACTGTTATGCTACAATTCACTGGACAATCATCGCAGATGTTGTAAACATTTTGTAAAAATAATAAAACCTGGGTATAACCACTAGGTAAATTATTTATTTATTGCTATTCAATTATGCTGTTTTACTGAAAAATAGTGCAACAATTTTGCAGTGGTAACTATTATGTGATGAAATACATTATACAGGAAAGTTGAATGGAAGTTCTTTGATTTAAAATTTACCCAAGCACTTTGGAACCAACACAACAATCTCTTTCATTTGCTAACAGTCTCTTCCATTTGCCCCAGAGAATCCAAGAAATGGGTTGACGTCATCTGGTTACTTACACCGTTCTGGGTGAAAACATTGTCTTGATCTCAACTACCAACCCACCGAATGCTTTGCTCCCCACCCAGTGCCCAAGTTCTCGGAGAGGACAGACAGATGCACACAGATCGAGCAGCCAACCACCCTAGCAGAGAATGAAGAGAGCAGAGCCAAGCACTGTGGGCAAAAGACAAAATGTTATTGGTGTTTCTTTGGGGTTTTTTTGTTTGTTTCTTTCTTTATGAAGTGTTGAACCCCGGGGCTCTCACTTTGGGGGCACAGATGCTACCGCTGCATCACAGCCCAATCATACAGAGCAAACTCCACCAGAGAGAAGTCACCCATTCTAATGCCCAGAGACAGAGCATTCATAGTCGGGAGCTGGAACTGCAGCCAGTCCACGCTCGTCCCCGCTTCCAGGCTGCTCTCCAGTCCTTCCTCTCTCCCCACCCCTCTCCCCACTTACAAGGACCAGGGTTGGATGCTATCCCTGTGGAAAAGGGCAAAGTGGAAATATAGAAACATCCCTAACACTTTGTCTCCCCTCCCCCATCTCATAGCTATCCCCCTGCCCGAACGACCCCCTAAAATATGGACAGCTTCCCCTGACCCCAATCTCCCTGATATGCTTCCCACGCCACTGTGCAAGGGGTCTCTCTCTGCTGTGGCCTCCCCAGTCCTCATCTGTCTGGAAAATTCTCGTCCATCCTTCACAGCCCAGCAGGATTCTTTTTTCTTCTATAAATATGGCCTCATATACCCTCAGCTGGGATACAGGCTCTCTTTGCTGCACCAGCTTGTCTTACTGACATTCAGCATGTCTTACTGAGCTGTGTTTGCCCTGGGCAGTTCCATTCTCTGGGCCCTGAGCAGAGGCAAAGACTTCTATGGTTCCTTTTTGATTTCTGATGTTGGTGTGGTGTTATGTATGTGTTGCCTGTACTCACGTGTGTCTTGTGTGCATGTGTATGTTTGTGTGTGTTGCTGCTGATGGAATCCCAGCCCGCATGTATGCACGATGTGTGTTCTATCTCTAAGCTGTGTTCCAGTCCTTACTGTACCCTTTTGCATCCTCAGCACTGAATCCTAAGGCCTAGCAGCTTTTAGGCCTCTATGCATGTTTTAGAGAGAATGATGGAAGAATTGAAAAAAAATTCCATGAATGGATGGATGAATATGAGTGAACTTAACACTTGAAAGACACAGGACAGAAGCCGCAAATGTCGCCAGCAGGAGGGAAGAAATGGAGTGTGAGGCCTTGGGAGAGAAGTGAGAGGGAACAACTGCAGCCCCAGGGTCCTCTGATTTTTCTGCTAGAAGAGGGGGTGCTGCTTCTTGGGATCCTTCAGATCCTCCAGAACAAGGGAAATAGACACTCAAAGGGGCAGAGCCCAACCCGAATGTTCTAGCAAGTGAACCAAGCATTTGAAACCAGGGTGCCTTACAGCCCCTGAAGTCTCATCACTTGTCTGAATGCCTCATCTGGAATAGGTCCAGGTACACCCAAAACTTGTCCCTTGAAGATCAAAACTCCACAGGACAAGTAAAAGCTAAAGAATAAAACAGCCTGGTGCACTTTGCTGGCATAGTTTTCTTTTTTTTTAAATTTATTTATTTTTAATTAGTGAATCACCGTGAGGGTACAGTTACAGATTTATACATTTTTGTGCTCATGTTTCCCTCATACAAAGTTCGAGGACCCATCCCTTCACCAGTGCCCATTCTCCACCACCAGTAAAACCAGCATCCCTCCCACCCTCCCCAATCCCATTTCCCCCCACCCCTGGCATATTTTTCTTTTTAAGGGACATTAATTCGAGACAGTATTTGAGAGTCTGAAAAGAAAGAAAACCCCCCAAGCTTCCAGTGGGTAGATTAAGATAGGCCTTGTCACCTTGTGGTCACCCATTGTCCTGGCACTGAGGGATAATAAGGAACCATTTGTGACTTTCTCAAGGAGAGGAAGCCACATTCCTAATCCTGACATTCCCTAGAGTTCTCCCCATCGCTGTACACACCCTCCTCCTGTCCCGATAACCCCTCGCCTTCCCCCACATGAGAGCAGCTGTGTTCTCACAATTGGAATGACAGGAGGTCTCTTCTTGTTGGGTGAAGAAGAAAATGTTCATCACTCACAAACTTAATGTATGGTTTCCTAGCAACTTCTTGTGTAACTATTGTGCAATAATATTTATTCTCCAGCTCGCTCCCTAAATCATATCCTCTCCCTGACCACCAAGGACTCCTCTCCTGCTATAACAGACCACACCAAAGAATGAGGAAAAACCGGAAATAGCTCCTTTGGAGAATACAAGTGAGCATACAAAGGTGAACACACAATTCTGCATATGTCATTAGAAGGATTCCTAAGAAAACTGCCCTTGGACCCCATTAATCATTCTGCCTGCACAGAGATACAATGCAATTTGTTTAATATCATATATCATCATATGCCAGAAAAAAAAACATGATTCTGGGTGATCATCTCTGCAAAATCTGATGAGTCCAATTGAAAGTGTCCCCTCTACCTCTCCCCGGTGCTGCCCATGGTTGTCCCAATGCATCAGTGACCCTGCCCAATCAGAGCTGAGGTGCCTGTCTCTCTCAGCACTTCCCTGGGCAGCAGACACTTAGAAAACGTGGACACTGTTGCCACCCTGAGAAAAATAGGGTCCAGATAAGGCACCTCTTTGGCCTTCCACAACTCCAGTACAAAGAGCACTAGATGTCTCACCTCACTCTGAAGCCACAGCCACCCCAGGGCCTTGGCCCTGACCATGTAGGAGAGGCTGAAGGCCAAAATCAAAAGCAGATGCAGAGTCTCCCTCCTCTCCCTGGCTCCTTTACACAATGCAGGTTGGACTTTAGTGCTTCATGAGGTTGAGTCCCAAAAATACCAACTTGTCTGTAGATAGTCTTGGGTCCTGAGTGACCTGGACACTATAAGTTGAAGTCTCCCTGACATAGCCCTTATAAAATTAAAAATAAATTCAACCACATAAGATATTGACAATTAGCTTGTGACATTTATGTGTGCCACCGACTGGCTTGGACCTTTGCTGCATATCCTTCTTGAGTTTTTTAAGGAGCGTGGGAAGGCGAGGGATGACATGTTTGTAGAACCACACCAAAGGTACCTGGTTCTGTACTCAGGAATCATTCTTGGTGGTGTTCATATGTGGTAGAGGCCATATGTGGTATCAGGGATGGAACCGGGATTGGCCATGTTCAAGGCAAGTGCCTTAACCCCTGTACTATCTCTCGGGTCCTTTTAGCCCCTTTCTTTAGACCTCTAAGGTGGAGCAAACCAAACCTTGGAAACACTTCTCTAAGATCTAACTCCCTGTTATCAGTTTCTTCCCAAAGTCAGTAGTATCGTATGGGGACTAAGAAGGCAGGCTGTAGGGATGCAGTGATCTGATTGGAAGCTCATCTCTGCCATAACCTGCTGTCTGACTTTGGGCAAGTTTCTTACCCTCCCTCCCTGTGCTTCCGTTTCTTCTTCTGTCAAAGGATATTATTTATGCTTAAAAGTATTTCTCATATGATTATCATGCTATAGAGGACACTTGGAACTGTTTCTGACAAAGAATAAATTGCACTCACTTGATGTTACAGAACTACTATTTCTTCCCACTTTTTAAATTAGGAAATTGAGAAACAGAGAGGCAGAAGTGCTGTCTCAAGATCACAGTCCTGTGCTTTATCTCTAATTCTCAATGCTCAGGACAGGGATCAGAGCCCTTGTGATGTGCCCCATCTTTCTTGAGTGCCAACTCTTTTGAAAATACCTGCCTTTCTCAAACCTACCTTTCTGCCTGCCGTGCTTCTGTGATAATGCTGTGCAAGGCAAATCCACATCTTACTATCAGAAGAGATCAGATAACCCCACACAGAAGACCAATCCAAAAAATTAACAGGCACACACCATTGAAAGATCGATATTCCTCCGCCGAGATGTGATCCCGGGGGCCGCACGCATGTGCGGCCTCTCCGCAGCTGTCCAAGCGTGAATCCAGACCCAGCAAAACCTCTTTCGGTGTGAGCAACTCCTCGCAGAAAGTCTCCAGCCTGAGAACTAAGCCTCGGCCCCGTGCCCGCCCAGGAGGGGAAAGGTATTTCTCTCTCGCCTCTTTCTCTCCGGGGATGAAGGGCGCGGTGGCCGCCATATTAAGACGACCACAGATGGGGTTTTCAAGCCTGCAATTATCTAATATCTGGAAGAAATCTCCCTGGACTTCTTGGTAAAGTACAGAAATTCAAAACCGCGCAACCTTATTTGTCTTCACAGTAGGTCTGAATCTAGTGGGGTACTCCTAACAACAATAGTGAGGTTTGTGTTGAAATATTGAATGTAACCAAAGTAAACAGAATGTAAAATGAAACTTATCGGTTACAAGGTAGGGGGTGGGGGGGCGGGATGGGAGGTGTACTGTGTGGTTTTTTTTTTTTTTTGGTGGTGGTATATGGGCACTGGTGAAGGGATGGTTGTTTCAGCATTGTATAACTAAGACCTAAGCCCGAAAGCATTGTAATCTTCCACACGGTGATTTAATAAAATAAAATAAAATAAAAATTTTAAGTAACACTTTCCAACTAAAATGTTACAGTATGTTACAATAGTCAATATTTTAGAACTGTGAATTATTCGAAGTAATATCCAAGTAGAGCAATTTAAAACTCTTATAAGATAAATATGGATCATGTAAATCTTACTATACAGATTTGTATAGTGACAGTATAATATCCAAACTACAAGGAAAAATCAAATGGCATGAGGACCATCTGAATCCATCAGAAAGTGATCAAGAAAGCATGCGATGCTAAGACAAACAAAAAATGCAAAATAAAATTTTCTGATAGTTCTTAAAAAAAAAAAAAGATCAATATTCCTAAGGGGTGAGCCTAAAGACTGTCCCTATTGAAGAAAACTGAAGAGACCCAACAATTATATTCAATACATAACCCTGCATTGAATTCAGGAGCAGAAAAGGGATGTTTGCTTCTTCTGCTGCTGTAAAGGATATTATTAGGGCAATTGACACAGTGTGAATTAAATGTCTGGGTTAGAAATGGCATTATAATTATGTAAATGACCTGGTTTCGATCACTTTGAATTTGATATCTCCCAAAGTGAGTGAAGCTGTCCCTTTGGGGGCACTGGAAAAAACTGGGGACATAGTGGTAGCCTCGGTGCAAATGGGAACATTTTCTGTTTGCTGATTTTAAGGAAGTATATTTCCAAGGATGGAGAAGAGGGGGTTGGGGGGCACTGAGTGACTTTCTTTTTTTAAGAGGGTGGTAAGCTAATAAACTTGGGATATTCTAAACAGATTTGACCTTGGTTCTTGGATCTCTGGGACTTCTCCTTAAACCTTTCAAGAAAAAAAAAAGAAATGAATGTGTAGACATTGAGAGAATGATGAAATAACAGTGGAAAGATGTTCACTTGCAAGAAACCTGGACGGAAAATAGCCAGGAATCTTCATGCCATCCTGCAACTTTTCTTTAGATCTGGAATTCCTCTCAAAATAAAATTTGGTTGGCAGGGGAGAAAACACAAAGAATCATGATCTTCTCATGATCCCAGATTTACCCTGAGACCCAATACAAGAAACAGAGTAAGTTTGTGGCCTTCCGGAAGCATGGTGTCCGTCCAGAAGCTTCCTTGTGGGTGTTCATTCATGCAGAAGGTGGATTTTCTTTTCCAAGAGAGAAATAAAATTCCTGAAATGTCCTCTGGGAACTTTAAGTGAAAAGAGATCCTTTTTATTTTTAATAGGAAGGCTCTGTTCTCTTAACCAAGAGAAACTCAAAACTCTTCACCCCTTTCCCCACTCCTAAAAAATGTCCATGGTTACACTCATCATTTGACACCCACTCACAAAACCCTTTTTTGTCTGCCAGACTCTCGCAGGCTTCTAAGGAATGTGGTGAATTTACTGTTGCTGAATGTGGCTCATTTGCGCAAAATTCCTCAACCTTTTTTTCCCCATCCTCACTGTCATCATCTGTGGCCTTTTCTCTCATAGGCCACTTGAAACCAGAACACAGGAGTGAGGGGAGGTGGCACGTCTCTCAGTGGGTCAACAAGCTTTAATTTGGTGACCATCGACTGCATGCTTCCAACAGGGGTGGAGGGGAGGGGGGAATGAGTGTCCTCTGCCCTGGCAAAGGGCTTGCTCTGGAGGGGAGAATGGGAGAGACTAATCAGAGCTGGGGGAAGGGTACCAAAGAAGGGGTGCAGCACGGAAGGTGAGCATGTAGATGAGTCCACTTACTACCCGAGTCAAGGGAAATCTTTTACCTGAAGGGTTATCTGATGGTCCATCAGCGAGAGTATGGTGAGGAGCAGGGAGGGAAAATAGCTTTCAGTCTTAAAACTAAGCACCCAGATTTTCTTTTCTTTTCTTATTTTTTTTTTTGCATCACACCCGGCAATGCACAGGTGTTCCTCCTGGTTCATGCACTCAGGACTTACTCCTGGTGGTGCTTAGGGTGCTGGAAATAAAACCCGGGTCAGCCACGTGCAAGGCAAACTCCCTACCCATTGTGCTATCACTCCAGCCCCGCATCCACATTCTCTTAGAGCCCAGCCAAACAGCACAGTTAATGAGGATGGAATAGTGCCACCTCCATGGAAAATCTGAGAAAAAGAGCATGGAGGATGCTCAGAATTCACACATCGTGTTAGCAGGCAGCTGGCATCTGATTTCTGGGTATATCCAGAAGAATGGACCCAGGATCTCAAGGGAATTCACACACTCAAGTGCACTGCATCGTTGTTGACAATAGGACATGAAGTAGGGCTATGTGTCCACCAGCGGACAGATACACAACACGTGGCCGCTACATATACACAACAGGACACTCAGCTTTAAAATGGAAATAAATCTTGTCCCATGCAACCACATCTATGAACCTGGGGACACTCTTAACAGAATATGCCAGTCACAAAAGGGCCACATGGAAGAAGACCTACTGGTGTTGGATTCCTAGAGACAGAAAGTAAAATGGTAGTCATCAGAGGTTGGGGAGAAGGGATGGGAATCACAGTTTTATGGGGGACAGTTTCACTTTTATAAGACAAATGTTCTGGAGACCAACATCATCCTCATTGAGTAGACTTACCACTGCTGAAAACAACCAGCATGACGTCATGTCAGGCTTTTGTCCTTTTTTTAAGCACAATAAAAATAAAACCACTAACCACTGAATTCTCATTTGAATCCATGCAATCCTTGTCAATCAAAGTTTGATGGGAACAGCAACACTATCCAGTGCCCTAATTGTCTCCTGTGTCCAACTGAGACATAAGAAAAGTGACTTCAGCTCTAACAGATTAAGACAGATATAACTAGCTTATATGGAATTTAGTAAGGCCCTCAGTATTCTTTTTTTTTTTTTTGCTTTTTTTTGGGGGGTCACACCTGGCGATGCACAGGGGTCACTCCTGGCTCATGCACTCAGGA